>NC_088651.1:10866231-11131231 GCF_964019385.1 Sycon ciliatum | reverse complement strand
TTTCTTTGTATTCTGTATCTCGTTATCGTTATATTTCCCTCTAGCCCTCTCGCTTAGGATGAGCTTTCTTTTTTATGGCAGCTTAAGCGAAGGCTATATACCTGCTTTATGCAGGTTGATGCTAACGCGAACAAGCAAAATAATAATAATAATTTACATTCGCCATTTGAGTTGCCCATAGTAACCACCTAGTACTGATAACCATAGAAACCGTAGTAAGCAGCTAGTGCCAGTTGTGAAAAGTCAAAAAGAAGATTTTGGAAAACAGCTCGCGAACTGAAGTTGGAAAGCATTTAGAAATATCGCAATGCCTTTTCTTCATTTGAAGGCGAATGGATAATCCGATATGTTATGATGTCTTCATTTCCGTAGTCTCGTCTTGTAAATTGTTATTTGTTAGTTGTTAGTTGTCAGTTGTCTCGTCGTCTCGTGAGAATCATAACTGGAAAGCTCTCTCTCGGTATCGAGAATAAACCTACATCTATTTACCTAGTCTTTTGTCGTGTGGCGTGGCGAGATTGCGTTGAGGAGAAGTTCGTCGGTAGGTCAAGACGACATTTGGCCTACTCGAGATGACATTCAGGAAGGTTCAAAGTGCTTCTCTTGCGCACCAGCCAGCCTACATCATTTGGTCAAGTGTCAACCGGTTTGAAGAGTGTTGCATTGAAATTATCATGTTCTCACACAGGGATCCCTAATAGGCGATTCAGACTACGGCCAAAATCAGGTCTGAACTTGACTTACCATGGTGATGCAGTCGTGTTTCAAATGACAAATGTACAATCGACTCGGGTGGAGAGCCAAGGATAAATTTATAGTAAAGAAAAAAAGGACCAAGAAACTACAAGTTACGCTATACTGTCCACTAACACCACCAGTTACTACACAATCAGCTCATGCGATAACATTGCACGACACTGACCGACGGTACTGACTTTCTACAACTAACTGGCTAACAGCTCCAGCACATCTCGGATGCCCACTCCAACAGCCTAGTTAGTTGTAGAAAGTCAGTATCGTCGGTCAGTGTCGTGCAATGTTATCGCATGAGCTGATTGTGTAGTAACTGGTGGTGTTAGTGGACATTATAGCGTAACTTGTAGTTTCTTGGTCATTTTTCTTCTTTAGTATAAATTTCTTCTTGGCTCTCTACCCGAGTCGATTGTACATTTGTCATTTGAAACACGACTGCATCACCATCGTAAGTCAAGTTCAGACCTGATTTTGGCCGTAGTCTGAACCGCCTATTAGGGATCCCTGTGTGAGAAGTATGCCGGAGTATGTGGTGTGATGTGTGTGCGGAAATAATGAAAAAAGACCAAAAAGTAGGGATTCACTGGCCAGAAAAAAGAAAAAAAAAAAACACTTCATAGCTGTGTGGTGTAGACCAGGCTGAATAGTGGCGGTCAATTCTTCAGCCTTGCAAGTTGTTGAATGGTGCAATCCGAGCACAAGCTGCTATGGCTTCTGCTGTAGCATCGCTATCATCGCCTTCGGCAATCGGCGTCCAATGGTCCAATGGTGTGTGTGTGTGTGTGTGTGTGTGTATGTGTGTGTTTTGTGCGCGTGTGTGTATGTATGTGTACTTGTATGTGTGTGTGTGTGTGCCCGTGTGCCCGTGTGTCTGTGTGTGTGGATGTGCGTGCGTGCGTGTATGTGTGTGTGTGTGTGTGCGTGTGTGTGTGTGTGTGTGTGTGTGTGTGTGTATGTGCGTGCGTGCGTGCGTATGTCTGTGTGTGTGTCTCTCTGACTATTTCCAGACACATGGCAGAGACTGGCCTGCAGGATGTAAATTTCCTGAGAAATGCCCCCAACAAGCTGAATGTGCTGTGAGTCGAGTCTACTCTGTTATTTTTTGTTGTCTGCTTTCTATTCTTGCACATGTATACACGTTACAGCATGTGTACATGACATTGCACACGTGCATGCTCACACACACGCACATACACACACGCACGCACGCACATACACACACACACAAACACACACACACACACACGTCATTGGGGGGGGGGGGTGGTAGCCGTCGATATGCCCTTCTGATTACTCTAGTCTATACACCACACAGACACTGATTAATTGTTCCTTCACCAAGTCTAGTCTCAGGAAGAAGGCGAGAGAAGAAGAAACAAGAGTGCGTAGACTACACGCATGCGCGCTGTGGCGCAACCTGCTCAGTCCGCGCGCAGTCTGTACGGACACAACGCCACACGTAATAAATGCACCCAAAAGGGGGCGCACAACACACGCCCACACCGAAAAGATGCATCCTCTTATGGGGATGGGGTAGAGGAAAAACAAAACCAGAAGACCGACAGAAGAAAAAGGCAGGAAGACGAAAGCAATTTCCACAATGTCCTTTAAATTTTATTCACAGTGGGTCCAATGTTATTAGGCATTATGCCTGTTTTGATTTCCACTATAAATAAAGTATACAACAACAAGACGAAAGCAATTTCCACAATATAAAGAACATGAACTGGTGAGTACAAAACAATTTAAACAAAGCATGCAGATCCAAAATTGTTGAAGAGCTGAGAACTTCAACTCCAAACAACGGGCCAAGGCAAAGGTGTGAAAACAGACCGGGCCCACCGATAGAGGGAACCGCCATACTTCCAGGCGTGGGCCCCGGAATGACCACCTTGCCCCGGTGTGAAGCCTAGGCAAAGCGACGGCACTCCTGGACTGCTGGGACCGCGGCAGCTGAACCGGGTGACCAGTCATCTGGTAGCACAGGACTCACACTGGAGCTGTCCGGAACACCATCACGTCGCCGAATGGGACTACAAAAACTCACAGAGACGCAAAAACACGCACAGAAAGAGACACAGACTGACGCAAACATCGCAGTTACACCAGGAACTAAAAGTGGGAAAAGAGGAGCTACAAGAAATAATGGGAGAACAGTAGTAATTTAAAATCACTCAGAAGCATGTCACACTGCTGGGCGACAGCTGTTCCACATGATCGGTTGGGCATGCCGGCGGAGCTCTACAACGCTCGACACAAACCATGAATACATGTAAGGCCACACCGTTATTTTTCTATGTTTCGCGTCACCTTATTCGATGAAATAAATGAGGGAGGGCGAAAAAAATAAAAAGCCATCCAAAAAAAAAGTGTACGGGCATTGTATTTGTGTACAGTGGAGTGAGTGGAGCAACGGACCCGCCCGGCGCCGGCGTGGATTTATTTCAATACAATGAATGTCGCAAAGTAAGTTTATTGCACGATGCAAACTCTACTGATTGGTAACAACTGGCCAAACTGTGTCAGCATTATCAGCTGGATGGGAAGCCACGCCTCCACCATGCTTGTGGTCCAAACACAGGCGGCATAATGATAGCCACGATAGCGTGACTTGCGACCCAGCTTACACACACACACAGGTACATGCACATGTATACATGTGAGCTGAGTACAATCATGCGATAAATAGAACAAAACAATGATGCCAACATAATAGTTGCCATATAACAATCATGTTCCGTTTTTGTTGTTTTTTGGAACTCCGGCTGTGAAATACACGCGCGCGGGGACGTGAAACATAGATAAAAAACGGTGTGGCCTAAAAGGAAAAAAAGGTACTTGAAACTGGAAACGATGGAGCGTCACCACATCGAGTGAGTCGATGGAGACTTCTAAACAAATTCTAAACAGGATCTGAGCAGTCCGACGGCAACACAACGACGTGCACCCAGGCTGGAGGATGCACACACACACACACACACACACACACACACACATGCACGCACGCACGCATACACACACACACACTTGTACTTGTACTTGATGCTCACTGCCAAAACTGGTCACGTGGGTCTCCCCGGGAGAGGGGAGAGAGACTCAAAAGAAATCTTGGAAAGATGACTCAATTGGCTATTGAACCGCCCAACGGCCGACACCCCCTGAAATCCCCAAAACTCTGGGTGGACTTGAAAATGATCCCACTTATGGGCTCCCCACACCTCAGTCAGTGGGTGAGGACAAGGTGCAGAAAAAGGATTGACGGCATCAGGGTATCCGTCCCGGGATCCAACTGCAGTTACCCCTGCCCCAGTGAAGGTAATACTTGCTACTACTAGTGTGGGTGCTAAATCAGAGTGGATCTGATATAAGCTTCACTAGCAACATGATCACACACGAGTGTAATCTAGCCTGAAGTAGTCCATGGTTAACAGGTATGTATACTTAAAATAGAAAGTATATGAACCCTGAAACCAACAAAGGTGGTAGGTACAACATTACGCCTTCAAGCAGCCGAGCCCGTTGGCAACAGACCCAACACTATCCGGCATAAGTTTACCCACGAACCGAACTAGCTGACACACACACACACACACACACGCGCGCGCGCACGCACACACACACACCTCGTTTACTGCATCCTTTGCCGTAGGGCTGTCACCATTGATGATGCCGTCTTCGTGTGTGTGTGTGTGTGTGTGTGTGTGTGTGTGTGCGTACGTGCGTGTGTGTGTTCATGCGTGTGTGCATGGGTATGCATGTGTGTGTGTGTGTGTGTGTGTGTGTGTGCGTGCGTGCGTGCATGCGTGCGTAGGCATGTGTGTGTGTGTGTGTGTGTGTGTGTGTGTGTGTGTGTGTGTGTGTTTGTGCATGTGCATGTGTGTGTGTATGTGTGTGTGTGTGTGTGTGTGTGTGTGTGTGTGTGTGTGTGTGTGTGTGTGTGTGTGTGTGTGTGTGTGTGTGTGTGTGTGTGTGTGCGTGTGTGTGTGTGCACATGTTCTTTATAATCACCATTGGCAAACCCATGTGTTGCTGATTGTATGCTTTTGTCTGTTCAGTAACCTGGCAAACAATGCTATTAGCGCAGGCTCACTCATCGTCTTGGGCAGGTTCATAGAATTGGAAGATTTGTAAGTGCTCACAGGTGCTTTCCACGTGTCTGTCTGTGCTTGACTGGGTAACTTCCGCCTCCGAGCGTGCGTGTGTCCACGCGTATTGGATCATGTACGGACTGTAGTGCCGCTAGCCACTGTACTGTATTTCGAAAGTATAGACCTCTACACTCGCCCGGTAAACTCTGGACACCGGGTTAACGAATATTCGCCATGAGAAATATTCGTTCGAATGTACCAAACCAAACGAACATTCGAATATTCGGTATATTCCTTTCTGCTAGTACTTTGAACACACATGACCGGCTGGTAGGGGATTTTGCCGTGGACTCAAACGAGCATGCTATCGTCCATTTCAAAAGGATGTCCTTTGAGCGCCAGCAAAACCAACGAGAGTGGCTGGTTTTCCTGGGACTATTGATCAGGAAGTTATTTCTAGTAAGCGCATTATTCTCGTACATGTCATGACGGCGATTGAGCATGATAACTGGTTTTACCCCCCCCCCCCCCCCCTCTCGCCTCCCATCACCCCTACCCCCCCCCCCCCCCTTTCGCGTCACCCCTACCCCACCCCTACCCTCTCCATGTACATATAACTCATGGCCCCAAGCCCTATCCTCACCCCTCCCCAGCACTCCTCTCCATTCCCCTAACCTACTCTAACCAGCCCCCCCCCCCCTCCCCTCTCCTCCGACCCACTCTAGCCAACCCAGTTCCCCAGTCCGCCACTGAGGGACCATTTATAGGAGAAAAATAAGCCCGGACTTATTCAGCCTGGTCTAATTATACGCCCACCTCTGATCTGTCACCCAGTCATTGTAGAGTGTGTGTTGGACTAGCCCCACCTTTTGTTGCCGTAGGGCTTAGCTTGAGCACATTTCGCTGCGCTCACCTTCCCCTCATTGGTCCTACCATAACCTTGAACCTTCCAAGTTGGAAGGCAGTTGGTTTGCGCACTGGAGATGTGTTAGAGCTAGGTCTCGGGTCACTGAATGTCTCAGTAGCCTGTCAGTTTTGTGCCCTATTATCGCACTTTCTGACTGTTTATTATCTTGTTACAGTCGTGGATAGTTGCTGCACAACTCGTTTACAACTTGTCTACATTAACTTTATTACTGGCTCAGTATCCGAGATAAATTTCGTATACAATATTGTTGTTTATTGCTAAACTTCATTGAGGCATATTTGTTGTTGTTGACTTCTACTGTACTTCACCAATTGCACAGGCATGCTTGCCTTCTCACCGTCCCATAGGTCTGGCTCTCACAGAAAGATGAACGAAATTATATGAGACGTATTTCCCTGATGATTTCTCTGTTCTGTTTATCACCACTATTCGTGCAGATATCTGTCAGGTAATAATTTATCCACCCTACCAGCCACTATGCTTCATAATATATCTACTCTGGAAACAGTGTAAGTTGTTGGGAGATCAGTGTCTGCTCTAGGATTGTAGCACAGCCGGGTACACGTGTACCTGGCGCACCCATTTCAACCGGGTCAGAGCCGGGTACACATGTACCTGGTTGGTTGGTTTATTTTAATTCGGACAATAAACGGGAACTAGGCCCAATGATATAAAGGCGAATGGATAATCCGCATTTAGAAAAGAGAGGACAGGAATTAGAAAATTACGAAAGAAGAAGAAGTATCTGACACATACAAGCAAGAGTACATGAAAACCATGTACTCTTGATACAAGCCATGTAGTCAGTCCTTTCAAAGTTCGAAAGTGTAAAGTACCAACCGGGTCACAGGTGACCCGGTTCTATATTTTCAATCGGGTCCAAGCGCCGCCCAACCGGGTGGATTACCTGGCTCACCCGGCGCTGGAGCAGACACTGGAAATACAAAATGCTGTAGACAGCAAGCTGTTTCGGCCATTTAGCACTCATCAGTACAGCTAAGAACTGTTAGGTGAGCCTGATTGCCGGCCATGGTACAAAAGTGGTGCCAAAGACATTATTTTTTTAAGATAGCGCGTTGCTCTAGCGCCAGACTGCTCAAACTACGAAAGGAAGTGAGCGATGCGTAATGCAGCAGCACTAAAGCAGCGCACCGAGAGTGCTCAACAAGACGCATGTCGAGGAGCGAGATACCCAATGCTGTAGACAGCAAGATGCTTCGGCCATCGAGGCCTCATCAGTACAGCTACGAGCTTTAGATGAGCAAAACTACCGACCACGGTGCAAAGGTGGCACCACAGACATTTTATGATAGCTCATCGTTCTAGCGCCAGAGTGCTCGCACTACGAAGAGTAGAGAGCGATGCATAAGTTGGAAGATAGTATGTGCATGCATACTTGAACACCTGCTGTCTGCAGCTGTCCTGCGTCTCCATAGCAACTGATCATTGCTGCCTGTACTGTCTGGGGGCACCGTATCTTCTGGAGTATTAGCCGCAATTTAAATACTCGTAATACGCCCACACGAAAAGCCGGTGCGGTGCGACTTCTACTACGATGGTCAAAAGAACCATGAAGTGAGGGTAGATGGCTGTATCTCTACGCACCGTATGTCATGACAAACACCTGGGTGTGGCTTATATTCCGGAAAGCTCGGTATGTCAGCTCAACATGATGATTGTGCGTTGGGCTTGTTTGGTTTTCACGTGACGTCTTACACGCTGTGCATGTGTATGGGGTGACCAAATTGTCACTTGACCAGTTTTCCCTTTTACTTTTGTTAGAATTCAATTGCGGTCCCCTGGATGCGTGTGTGTGTGTGTGTGTGTGTGCGAGTGTGTGCATGTGCGCGTTGGCGTGTGCGTGCGTGCGTGTGTGTGTGCGTGTATGTGTGTGTACGTGTGTGTGTGTGTGTGTGTGTGCGTGTTCAGGTTCGTCTTCTATTTTTGTAACTGTATGTCTGTGTAGCTGTCTGAATCTGTTTTTTGCCTGTCCGTTTGTCAGTCTGTGTGTACGTCCGAGGGACGCTCAAAACATTTCCGGCCTAACACAGCAAATCGGCCAAATTTCTGCCGAAGAAATCATTTTTGCAAATTGTGTATTATGGACCATACAAAATGTTACCAAATTTGGAAAATAGAAAGTAGTTATCATTACGAACTTAGAAGTTGCAACTTCGGCAGCAATAGTCATGAAGTTGATTGTTCCAACTAGGAACACACGCTTCTTGCCGAACTCGACACTTGACTGACTCACGACTGCCATCCGGAGCACACGAGGAGCACGTCGCACATTCGTCTCGGCAAACCTGCAGGGAGAGGTGCTTTCTTGCAGGTTTGCCGAGAGGAAGGTGCGACGTGCTCCTCGTGTGCTCCGGATGGCAGGCGTGAGTCAGTCAAGTGTTAAGTTTGGCAAGAAGCGTGTGTTCCTAGTTGGAACAATCAACTTCATAGTTATCATTACAGAAGGAAAAGATCATTTTGGACTTTTGTAGAATTAGGCTGTGAGTGGTGTTGAAACTGAAATGGAGATGGACAGGAAAGAGATCAGGACAATCATCGTATGCCGGTGTGCATGTGTGTGTACACATGGTTGTAAACAAACGCGCTGCGCACTAGGTAGCTTCAAGGGTAGTAGCTAACGGCAACGGAATTTTGGCTCGTACTTTGTATTTCGTATTTGTATTTATGGGTTCTCCACCGGCCTTAGCCTAAATCGAGCGGAGTCTCCATAATTAGGTACATGTATGTGTGTTTCTGCTGTCCTTCTCGTGCAGAGATCTCAGCCAGAATAGAATACATACTTTGCCGGATGGTGTTTTCGATTTGAACAAGATGACCCAGCTCCGAGTTCTGTGAGTACCACGCATTTGGATACCTTTACCTCAGTGAATATCTTACTACTTCTGGGCATTGCCTTTAGTACTCCATGATTACTACAGTCAATATCATGAACAACGACATCAGGTATAATGCCCACTCACAAATTACAACACAAAACTCAAAAACCTACACATTGTAGTGACCATTTGACTTCATGCATTCAACCTCACGAATAACGACGTTTGAATGGACGCCTAGCCCGGAGCTTATGCTCATCATCGGGCCAGGATTATCCTGTTTGAGAAGGGGTCGTCGCAAAAATTAATGTTTGTTTTTATGCCTGAAATGAACGTAATGCGGGGGGGGGGGGGTGCGAGCCGAAATCACTTTCCACCGACACTGAGCATGTGGGTGTGAATGTAAAGTGCTTGGGATTTGCCTCATCCACCAGAGTAAAATGAGGTCATTAGAGAGGTTCTGCACAACGAAAATTCGAACGAAGTTTCGCGGCAGGCCTTGCAAAAATGTGTACGAATTGTCGCACGAACTTTGTGATCTGCACGTTTTCGTAGTTTGCATGCGCCAAGTGCACGTACACCATGACCCAATCTCACGAAACGTCCTACGAAAGTTCATTTCGCGTTCCCTGCAAGTTTCACGTCCAGAGTTGCGAAAGTTCGTGCGAAGTTTCTCACTTCGTGACGTAGAGCGAAAGTTCGTACACATTTTCGTTTTGCAGAACCTCTCTATTGTACGAAAAGAATGATAGTCGTTTTACGAACAGGATGACAACAAAATTCTGTGAACGACCCCGTAGCATGCTGACCACACGATTCTTTGTTTGTTTTAGCAGACAATAAAGCTACCAAACGTCTTCTTCTTTTTCAAGTCGACGAGGAGATAACAGCTTAGTCATTTGTATGAAACAACATCCGGAAATCACAGCAATTCTGAGGGGGGGGGGGCATGAGCATGTGCGAAGATCTCCGCCGCCATGCTCTGATTCTGGCGGGTAGGTACATGTATGTTTGAAGTCTTGGACGGCAGGCGCCGAGTTGACGACGCCACTCATTACCCGCTCATTACCCGCTCATTACCCGCTCATTACCCACTCATCACCCACTCATTACCCACTCATTACCCGATCATTACCCGATCATTACCCACTCATTACCCACTCAGCTCCTAGAGGAGAACAACATAAAACAGAATAAAGGGGATGTTGTGACGACGTGCCGATGTACTGTTTTGTCATTATTTTCTAGTTTGCTAAGTGTTTGCCTGTTGCTGTTGTACAACATGCTTACTGTGTTTCTGCTTGACAGTAAACTGAACAAGAATAACTTGACATCCATCTCCGAACGTATCTTTTACGATGGAGCCATAACCAGTAATCCCTCTACACGTGTTCTGTAAGTCATGGGACATTGATATTGGGTGTGTGTGTGGGGGGGGGGGGGGCTCATGCCGAGCACCGACCGCACCAGCTGCTCTTGCCACCGGTGATACTACCGCTCAGAGTTGCTCCAATGCTCACTGTGACAGTTGCAATCTATTTCTCTCTCTCTCTCATGTGTGCATGCTTCACACTCTCATGTCATGTTTCTTTCCTGTCTTCAAATGTCGATGTTCACGTTTAGATTAGTAAAGTTGTGTGCACAACTGAGCTCGTACTGTGTGTGTATGTGTGTGTGTGTGTGTGTCTGTGTGTCTGTGTGTGTGTGTGTGTGTCTGTGTGTGTGTCTGTGTATATGTGTGTCTGTGTCTGTGTATATCTATGCTGATTGTAGGGACTTGAGCGACAATTATCTGGCTGAGCTTCCAGGAGATTTGCTCAAGGGTATGCCCAATTTGGAAGAATTGTAAGAAATGATGTTCGAAAGCACCTTCCCTGCAGTCAATGCATTGAAATTTGGCGCCTGCGTGTTATTGTCTTCCGCATAATAATTATAGTTCATGAAAGTAACTGTACATCCTGCATTGTGTGATCTGTGCAATCATTGTGTGCGTGTTTGGTTGCTTGTGTATTTGTATGTACACATGTGGGTGTGTAGGTGTGTGTAGGTGTGGGGGGGGGGGGTGAGGGGGATGGTGGAGGTGTGGGCGGTGGGTGGGTATTGGGGTGTTGGGGGTGTTGGGGGGGGGGGGGGGCGTTTGGGGGGATGACGCTTGTTGGGTGCTTGCGGATCATGGGTGGTGTAGAATGTGGACTACAGTTGAACATCGATTATCCGACCACCTCTGGGCAGACAACTGTCAGGCGGTGTTCAGATAAGGCAAATGTTCTGGATAAGAAAAAACTGTCACTCACACACTTTCAGTGGTTATTACTAGCCGCACGACCTTTTTACTTTTTACTTTTCAAAATTTTCGTATTTTTTGAATGGCTCACTACATGCACAGTGCGTACTCTACGGCACGTGCGCCCAAAAAAACTGTTACGGATAATCGAATGGTCGGATAGTCGATGTGCGGATAATCGATGTTCAACTGTATGTGCAAATTTGGTGAGCCGGCCATTCGAAGATTCCGAGACCTCTGGTCGGTTGAGCATGGCAGGCCCTACCAGCACCATCCCACCCCATGCTAGCCCCATGCTAGCCCATGCTAGCCCCATGTGCCTGCGGGTGAGTTGTGTATCTTGTTAAAATATTGTGCTACAGTCAACTTCGCTAATAACGACTGCGGATATAACGACAATTCGCGAATAACGACAGAATTTCCATGTCCAGAGCAAAATCCCACTCAACTGTAATACACGAGAGAGCTTGGAAGCTCAGGGCCCTACGCTATGCTTTTTTGCCTTGATGACCTAGACAAAAAAAGCATAGGGATGTTATAAATTCTTATAAGTTTCTACTTTTTGTTTTTAGACAAAACCTGGGATTCGAACCCGCACTATCGCCCTGCATGCATCCCCCGATACACTTCGCATACATACTAATTCTTCCAAGTTGCTTCACGTTATGACCTTGTATTTGAATGCCCTATTTGAATATGCATTTTGGCCAGCCGTCTTTGAATGTACGGTATGGTACGGGATAGGTACGGGACAGGTATGGGACAGGTACGGGACAGGTACGGGACAGGTACGGTCGAGGGTAATACGACACCGTCTACCGCCTTGATGACGGCAAAAAAGAAAAGGGATGTTATAAATTTTTCAATTCTCCTATTTTTTAGGCATTACCTGGGATTCGAACCCGCACTATTGCCCCACATGCACTCCCCCATACACTTCGCATTCATACTCATTCTTCCAAGTTGCTTCACGTTATGATCTTCCGTTTGAAAGCCCTGTTTGAATATTGCGGCCAGCTGATGTGGCCAGCTGTGTTTGATGGTACGGTACGGTACGGGACAGATACGGGATAGCGCCAGGCGTGACACAAACATAAACACACAAACACCAAATTAAAGCTGTGTGGACCCTGGCTAGCGCCAGACGTTACTGAAGTAACGTCTTCTGCATAGCTACGGGAATAATTATAATTATAATGAGACTTCGGGTATAACGACACTTCGCGAATAAGGACACTTTTCTGATGCCCCGCTGAGTGTCGTTATACGCGAAGTTGACTGTACGTGTGTTGTGCTGCTCTGTGTTGTTTCCTACTACAGCTATGCTGATCGTAACCAGATCACCACTCTTGGAGCTGACCTATTAGCCCACAAATCACTCTACATTCTGTAAGTAATAATATTATTCGCACTGCTGTGCACTGCATTACATTGTCAAACGACACCGACTTTCTGCCGGTAGGTCGGTGGAATTCTCTTCCTCTAAACTGGCGTCAGGCACAATCTGCTGGTACTTTTGCTCATCCCACAAAGATTCACCTAGGGTTCCCTGTAACAAGGCCATGCCTGTTGGGACTCCCCTAGTCAAATAATGAATACTATTACTACTACTACTACTACTACTACTACTACTACTACTACTACTACTACTACTACTACTACTACTACTACTACTACTACTACTACTACTACTACTACTACTACTACTACTACTACTACTACTACTACTACTACTACTACTACTACTACTACTACTACTACTACTACTACTACTACTACTACTACTACTACTACTAATACGTTTAGAAATTGTTTCAGCTGTGCACTTGGGTGGGTTGTGGTGTTCAATAGGAGACAAAACAGAGGAGCTTTTAGGAAGAACTGCAGTATCTATGTGATCTTTTGAATCTTTCAGGGTGGTCATTCCCTCACCCTGTGCCAATCTTTTTTTCTCTTTCTCTTTCACTGTCTTCCTTTCCTTCTCTACCACCTCACCACCACCATCTTTATCCTCCTCCGCCTTCCCTCTTCCTCTGACTCAGTTTCTCCTTCCTTTTATGTCTCCTTTCTGTCTCTCTCTTCTGTCTCTCTCTCTATTCTGTCTCTCTCTCTCTGTCTGTCTCTCTCTCTCTCTCTCTCTCTCTCTCTCTCTCTCTCTCTCTCTTTTCTCCATCTTTCTCTGCCTGCATTTCTTCCTCTCTATCTCTCTATGTCTCTTCCTCATTAACCCTTTGCGGACCGATGCTGCACATGTACGTCAAAAACGTCATACCCTGGTTTCCTGATGCCGCATATGTGCGTCAAGTAAAAACCCATACTTGTACAGTGCATATACATCACTGTTTGAATTGTCGTAACTCCATTGTACATTATCCGATCGTCAATAATGGCTCATTGGAAAGGTGAGAGAATAAGCTTTCCAGCGGTATGTCGTTTGATATGGCGCGATGCGGAATCACTGAGTATTGCTATCGAAGAACGAAACATGGATACGCTTCAAATTGTTTTGAAATCGGCGTGCCTCAAAAGGGTATTTTGCCTGTGACTCACATTGCTGCACAGCGCATGCGAAGTACAGACCAATGAATCGCTTGAGCTTCATGAATCTGCAGGACTTTGAATCATCGTTCTACATGGTGTAAAAATTGAGAAACGATAAATTTTATGTGGAGGTAGGTCGGTACAGAAACGAACGTGTGCATAATTCCATCATATTAATGTAGCATTGATGTTTCTATTGAAAAGATAAGCCCCTTCTCGAATAGAGCCCCCTCTCAAATACAGCCCCCCCCCCTCTGGGTGTCTTCTGGAAAAATAGAGCCCCAGAGCTTCTATTCACGCCTATACGGTCATTTTCAAATGCATACTGGGACTAATGCGTATGGCGACCGGTGGCAGGAATCTGGGGATTTACCATGCACCGTCAGCGTCAGGGCCACGCAAAAGGTTAATGTGATCTCACTCTCTTCGTGCTCTCCTTACATCACATAATGTTGGTGTTGTTTCCTGCAGGTCATTGAAGGACAACTCTATTGCAGATCTTCCCCATAATCTCTTCTATGGCTTCTGGCCTACCAACCAGTAAGTTTTTTTTTAGCCCTTACAAGACTCTTTTTGGGGCAAAAATTAACACAATGGATTAAAATGCAATAAAAAATACACTGGAGAAGAAATCAGAAAAATGCATGTGTAAAATAAAGATTTTCGAACCCAAACCAAAAAAACTTCAAATCAATTTTTTTATCCAGTAAGTTTTCCTGTTTCAATTGTCTTCATTCTTCTAGATCATTTTGTTCATGTTCAGACAGATAGCGCTAGTGAAAGCCCACTTCCTTTCGAGAACAAAAGTGTGTGTGTGTGTGTGTGTGTGTGTGTGTGTGTGCTTGCGTGCGTGCGTGCGTGCGTGCATGTGTGTTTTCCTATGCAGATCAGTGAACTCTACGGTACGAAAGCATACCAGGTACAGCGGCTACTTAGAGCGTATTGACTTCTCCGGCAATCCGCTCAACGCAAATACGTCAGTCTGTCCCCTGGCCGTGTTGGTCGAGAAAGTTGAACGCCTCTTCCCCAGCAGACAACACTACGCGCGCAACACCATACTGCGCTACTTTGATGACAGCCAGAGGAACGTATCGGATGCACTCATGACATCGCTACTTAGTAAGGACGTTGGAGCGTGCTGTGTGTCTCCCTGTCACTCTAGGGTTGCTTATAAAAAGTTTTTTGTAAGTAAATATGGTATCCGTTCCCGAAGGGAACTCATGCCGGCCGCTGACACCCGGTAAACCCTAGCGGCAGATGTAGCTACTAACTTTAGCTACTGTGATGTAGCAAGTATGGATAGAGTTGAGTCCTTCTGTTTCCTGCTACGTGTTTCGGCCCTGGTCCTGAATGGTCTCTATTTCGTCGTTTTACAATCCCGTGCTGGGTCTTTGCGATGTGAGCGCACCGCTCAGGGGGGGGGGGGGGGGGGGGGTCGGATTTCAGTTTCCAGCACTGTGCATATGCATGGTCTGTGTGGAGTGCTCAATACCCCAATGATCACACCCAGCAATGCAATAGTCACACACTCGGCACCGGTACAACCAACACCCTCCCTGCTCTTACTCCGATTTCTCTGTTACCGTATTTCCCCGAAGATAAGTCACACCTTCTTTTTTTTACATTACAGTTCAAGGGCAAAAGAGGAGTGCGACTTACAAACGAGCATGCCGTACTACTGAAGTGACTTTATCCACAATGTGGTTCAACACTGAAACTACTCAGATGGTGAGCCAAGGAAAAAAAATTAATTGCAACATGGAAATTGTGGCCTTCTCCTCTTTGGAATTAGCACTAATATCCATGAACCTTCCAAGTTGGAAAGCCGTTGGTTAGCGCTACCGAGCAGTGCTCAAGCTGACTTTCATGCTTTGGAAATGTCTCAGTACTCCTTGTCAGTTATGTGCTAGATTGTGCGCATCTGACTGTTCAAAGTTTGGTTTAGTTGGTGGACTCGATCGCATAACTTGTGCCCACAATTTCCATGTTACAATTTACACTGACAGTGGGGGAGGGGGGGGGGGGGTGCCACGTACAATCGAGTGGGACTTGTACTCGGTGAAATACGGTTTTAAGACATTTAGCATGTGTTCAACCATACAGGCGTGAAACACACCTAGCCAACCTCTTGCCATCCTACTGCCACTATCTCACCACTATCTCACCACTATCTCACCACTATCTCACCACTATCTCACCACTATCTCACCACTGTCTCACCACTATCTCACCACTGTCTTGCATGCTACCGTCTTGCCGCCATCTTTCCACTGTTTTTTCCCACCATCTTCCCCTTATGTTTCCACCGTCTTCCCCTTATATTTCCACCGAATTTCCCTAAGGTTGCCTTGCAGTCTTTTCCAGCATTGTTCATATGCACTGTAGAGATAGCAATGCATGGAACTCGCAGTCCTCACAAGACCTCTCGGTCCGCCATTGTGCTGATGTGTGCCCATGGCAACCACATTGGTGTCCTGTTTCTCCACTACAGGCTACCCATGCAGGGAAGCAGGCGATGGCGTCCGTCCGATATTGTCGTGCAATTCCCAGGGAAAGCAAGTGTGCCTAGTCGGCACAGAGCTAGGTGGTCCTAGCCGGTCGGTTCAAGCGTGCCTCGGTTCCTGCACTACCTACCCGTTGTGCTCGGTTGAGCTGGGCGGAGGGCAGTTTGGCTGCCAGTGTGACTACACTACTGCTCCACAGCAGACTGTCACTTGCCAGACGTGGCAGCCAGCCACTCAAGCTGTGACCTCTCCTACACCGTCCACCACCCAGTCACATCAAACACCAGTTGAGATTATATCTGATGGAGCTAAGGAGGCAGCATCAACCGCTCAGGCATCAAGAACAGTCCCAGTGTCGCCCACGGCCCAAGCAACACCAGCAGACCAAGCATCAACAACAGCCCCAGCTCCAGCCACAACAGCCCCAGCTCCAACCACAACAGCGCCAGCTCCAGCCTCAACAGCCCCAGCTCCAGCCACAACAGCCCCAGCCCCAGCCACAGAAGCCCCAGCTGCAGCCACAACAGCCCCAGCCCCAGCCTCAACAGCTCCAGCTCAAGCCACGACAGCCCCAGCTGCAGCCACAACAGCCCCAGCTGCAGCCTCAACAACTCCAGCTCAAGCCACGACAGCCCCAGCTCCAGCCACAACAGCCCCAGCTCCAGCCACGACAGCTCCTGCCCCAGACACAACAGCCCCAGCTCCATCCACAACAGCCCCAGCTCCGTCCACAACAGCCCCAGCTCCAACCACAACAGCCCCAGCTCCAGCCACAACAGCCCCAGCTCCAGCCACAACAGCCCCAGCTCCAGCCACAACAACCCCAGCTTCAGCCACAACAACCCCAGCTCCAGCCACAACAACCCCAGCTCAAGCTACAACAACCCCAGCTTCAGCCACAACAACCCCAGCTCCAGCCACAACAACCCCAGCTTCAGCCGCAACAACCCCAGCTCCAGCCACAACAACCCCAGCTCCAGCCACAACAACCCCAGCTCCAACCACAACAACCCCAGCTCCAGCTACAACCCCAGCTCCAGCTACAACAACCCCAGCTCCAGCCACAACAACCCCAGCTCCCGCCACAACAACCCCAGCTCCAGCTACAACAACCCCAGCTCCAGCCACAACAACCCCAGCGCCAGCCACAACAACCCCAGCTCCAGCCACAACAACCCCAGCTCCAGCTACAACCCCAGCTCCAGCTACAACAACCCCAGCTCCAGCCACAACAACCCCAGCTCCAGCTACAACCCCAGCTCAAGCTACAACAACCCCAGCTCCAGCCACAACAACCCCAGCTCCAACCACAACAACCCCAGCTCCAACCACAACAGCCCCAGCACCTGCAACTACCCCAGCTCCAACAACAACCGCCACTGCAACAACGACAACCCCAGCTCCCACAACAATCCAGCCGCTAACAACAGGCCAGAATGCGTCAACCGTCCAGTCATCTGAAGCAGACCCGTCTGTTGAAAATGCAACTGACGGCAGCGGTGGTTGGGAGGGAGACTCGCTCAACGCAACTAACACGTCCCAGCTGATCTTCCCGGTGAGTACCAGTTGAGAGGTTTGATAATAGTGCCGATCAGCTGCCAACCATGGCAGAATGGATGATACAGAGAGGGAGGGCAGAGAGGGAGGGCAGAGAGAAAAGAAAAGAAAACTGCACTTTGCACTTGAGAGCCTTCATAATACTGTATAGCAGGAGATTTTCGGACGGAAATATTTTCGGACAAATCCGAATTTCGACCTTTCGAACGGATTATATTTTCGTACAGTGCTGCATGCTAAATACGCGTGTTCGCTAGCAGTACGCATGTACAGTGTACATAATTTCACATGAACAAATTTTAGTACGGAATTAACTTTAGTACTACAGTCAAATCTGCCGTTAGCGACCTCTGCTGTAGGCGACCATCTACCATTAGAGACCGATTTTCCGTGCACCGACGGTTTCACATACAAACTGATCTGTCCAGAGCGACCATCTGCTGTGCGTGACCAGCGACCGCGATTTCATGCACGGTGGCTGCATTCAAATCTGCTGTAAGCGACCGCGACCCACGTCCAATCAGGTGCGAAACTGTCAACTGAAAGGTGTGAAAATGCGCTGTCCTGCAAGTGCGATCGACTGGCCCTGGCCTGTACTGAGGCTGCGCTGTAGCTCTCAAGTCCAGGCAATGTCGATCTACTGCCGTGTTTTTGAGTACATGGAAGCATATATGCATGCCCTGTATGCCGGATTTACCATACATCTGCCGTAAGAGACCGCTTTTTCTTGCACCAAGGGGCGGTCGCTTACAACAGATTTGACTGTAGTAAAATAGGCCGTGTACGAAATTGTACGAAAATAAATTCCGTCCGAACATTTCCTGCTATATAGTAGTGCGTCAGCTGCTTATGTCTATGAGCCAGAGCTGCTTTGCCGACAATTGTGGTTGTGCTCGGTGAGATCTTACCCGAAGTGCATATTTGCTGCCCGCAGCTTGCACGGCGGCCCCTGTTGCCTTGGCAATAGCACGAATGCGGCTGGATGTACACAAGTACCAGTGCAGTGATGTAATCGGAACGTGTCCAGGGCATCAGTTTTGCATTTCGGGTTGTACACTCAAACCTCGTTAGGACAAACACTGATAATGCGAACTTTCCATTAGTACGAACTAGGCCCAATCCTATGGTTATTATTATTATTATTATTATTATTATTATTATTATTATTCTCGTATCCGTTCCCAAGGGGAACTCACGACAATGGAGTGAAAAAACATAAACAAAAATAAAAACACGGTGATGTGGAGATAATAGTGTTGCATACATTGAGTACAAAATAATACAGATACAATCAGTGCTTCGGATGCCTGTAGACCCTGATATAGTAGTGAGCACAAGCACCGTCCACACACGTAAGCCAGTCCATATGTTCATGTGATGGCCGAGCAGATGTTGCCCCATCTCGTTCGATCGGCCGCAAAGTCCCGGAGCGTGTCTAGGTGTCGATTCGTCTTCAGCGCAACTGCAGTTTGCTTGCGGTCTCGCTGAAGGGTGGTTACCAGGCAGGACCGAGGTGCTCCCTTCCTGTGTTTAGTTGTTCCCTCTGCAGTGAGGTATGCCATCATTGCTTGGTTCCCTGGTGTGCCGATTGGTTGGCGTAGAATGTGCCCGAGTAACCGCCATCCGCCATCCTATGGTTGGCCAGGCATTAATATCAGGTCAAATTATTCGTTTACGACAAACTCTTGTATAGCGAACTTTCGTGAAGACGAACTAATTTCAGGCGTAATTTGAATAAAACAGCGTGTAGTGCGAACTTTCGGTCCACGTGTGTGCGCTGTCTGTAGTTTTTTCCGATGGTCAATGCCTCTTGGACGGGCGAAATGAATGGACAGCATGCTTTAAGGCAGAGGACATGCTGTCATGAATTCATTGCACATTGTACTTACCTGTTGCTGGGTTATGCTATGAATAAATGCTTTACATGTGCCACAGCATGCACCTTCACATAAATACAATCCATATGGCACGCATACCGGTATCATTTTTTTTTTGTCAGATCTGGATAAGCAGAACTCCGGATAAGACAAACAAACTAGTTCAGTTCGCTTGAAGTTCGTCCAAACCAGGTTTGACTGTATTTCACTCATTTCAGTGAGCGCAACTGTACATGCTTGTCCGCATGATTTCTCTGAGTCGAGTAGTGTTGCGGATCTCGGCAGTCATGTGACTACACTGAGCGTGGAAAGCGAGTGTACACTGCCTGTGGACAGCGCAACCAACATGGCCGCCACGTCGCGTGACCCAGTGATGCAGGGATTCAGAGGAGTTGGAACCAACATGGTTGTCCTGTATGGTGATGTGATAGATGTGCGATAGGTCTCAGTACTGTTTGCAATGTCCTCGCATCACTTTCAGGGTAAGGGGCAATGAGGTCATCTCGACAGACACACTACAAACGCATGTCAACAAATAATGATGAAATTATTGTACCGTGGGAAAATGTGGGCACAAGGCATGCGATCGAGTCCACCAACTAAATCAGATTTTGAACAGTCAGACGTGCACAATCTAGCACAAAACTGACAGGGAGTACTGAGACATTCCACGGCATGAACGTCAGCTTGAGCACTGCTCGATTGCGCTAACCAACGGCGTTCCAAAGTGGAAGGTTCATGGATAATAGTGCTAATTCCAAAGCGGGGAAGGTAAGCACCATCGACCCGAGCACAAGCTACATTCCAAGCATACTTGCCAACCCAGCCAAAGCAAATCCCTTTGTCACGCACCCAGTTTCCCTTGATTCTCTCTCACTTCCCTTATTTTGCTGGTTTTCGCCGCCAATTTCAGCCATTTTCTCTTTTTTGGGCAATTGTTTTAGTATTTTGCGTAATTTTTGCGCAATTCTTATTCATTTCTCACCCATTGCTCATCGGGGCACCAAAACCTGAGTTTCTTTTACTACGAGTACTGTCAGATCGCCCCTACATGTGTGATTCTGTGAAATGCAGGGCCGCATGCGCCCTTGTCACACCACATAACAAACTTTTTTGGAACACTCATGGTTCAGTGCCAACACCGGTAGTTTTTCGATCAAAGTCAAAAATCCCTGGTATGCCGGTAATTACCCTTGTTTTCAGGTGGTTTACCCGGAAAACATGGTGCAGCCTCTCAATTTTTATCAGCGACGGCCATTTCTCTGTACGCTCTGCATTCACCAAACAACTACAACTCCATATCTTTGATGTCCCCATCTGGATTGAGAATACCGTTATCTGCAGTGCTTTAGCTGCAGTTGGCCAAATCCATGTCGGTATGGTTGGCAAATATGTCCAAGGCTTCATGGACTGACTGTTCAAAATCTGGTTCAGTTGGTGGACTCGATCGCATAACTTGTGCCCACATTTTCCATGTTACAATTTTTCCTTGGCTCACCATCCGAGTTCCTAATGCACACGTGAAATTATTCGAACGCACGGCGAGGAGACAATAATTTGATAACCGCAATCAATAGAACTAGCTGAACCGACATTTGTGTACTTTATTCATGCAATGTAAAAACGGTGGAGACGATGTGCAATGAAACGATGAAAATATGAAGAAATGGTGTAGGGAAAAAATATGGATTCAAACAAGTTTTCGTACAACACTCATCAGGAATCGTCGTTGTACTAAAGGACACTGAAACAAAAATTGAACTATTATAGAAAATCTAAGTTAGAGAAATAACACTAAGAGCAACAGCAGTGAAATTTACAAGTGTGAATTTTAACAATCAAAGCGAGAAATGAACAAAGGAGAAAGGAAGGAAAGACAACGTGATAACACATAACAGCAGTACATTACACCTAGAGCATTAACGGCCGAGCTTGGCCGCACTAAACACGACACGTTACTTGAACAATTTCAACCCATAATTGGGTATAATTGGGTTCGACTATTACCCTAATGTCGGTTCAGCTAGTTCTATTGATTGCGGTTATGAAATTATTCTTTGGTGTTTGCAAGGTGTTTGGAGTTGGGGGATGTTCTAGTCACAACTGGGCGTAACGTTGAGGGGAGGTCATTGAAAATTAATAATGAAGATATTTATACAGAGGGACCCCAGGCAACGGACGGTTCTTGCATTTTAGCAAATGCCGAGTGCGGGTGTGCCGAAAGCTATATTTGTATTGACTCGATTTGTGGTTGCCAGCATCAGAATGTGAGGCAGGGCGTAATTGTGGATATTTGTTGTTCAAACTGGACTTCTTCTGATTTTCATTGTTGCAGGACGGACAGCCTCTGGAACAATCAGGAGATCAAGACGAAGGCAATCGTGTAAACGTGTCTGCGAATTCCGGTTTTGACTCTCCGATCGGCTACTTCAAGGCAATGGGTGCACTTAGCGGAGCGGACACTGTCGGACAAAGTTCCTCGTTAGCTCTCGTGTTCATGACCGCCGCCACCAGCCTACTCAAGAGTTGGTTATAGACTCAAAACATCTATTTGTTCAACCATGATACATGCATTTTGTCATCCGGTTCATGTTAGTGTGGATCTCGAATCTTTTTACCTGCAAATCGCCTTGATTTTTGATTCTTGATGTTATTATTACAAGCTTTCAAGGTCACTGTTGCCTTTGGTGCTTTTTTGTGCTTTTGATATTGCCAGGCAAATCGGCAGGTTGTAGCACAGTGCCGAGTAGATAAACCTGTCACCTGGTCACCAGGATGCCTGCAGGGTACCACTTAGGGCCGATTCCCACTACGGTACCGTGAGTGCCGTGCCGTGAGTACCCATGGTGATTTGCTCACGTGAGGGGCAGTTTTGGCGCGAGTTCATTCAGTGGCTCCTGCCGTACCGCGCCGTGGACATTCCGGTGCCGAGGGCCTCTGGGGGGTGGAAATGGCATGCCGTGGTATTCCGCGAGGTCAAATGCAGTGAGTAGTAGGTATTTTACTACTCCCTGAAAGGAAGTTTTTTGCTTTCTTTTGTATTTGTGGTATAACCGGTACGAAGTTTTTTCTTGGCTTTTGGCTTTTCGATTGGTTGATTCTTGAGCTTTCTCCAGTCATCTCCCCGGCCCCTGCTATTTTCCCTCAGGACCAAAGTCAGAAATTGATTTAAAAAAATGGTGATCCGGCCTGCCGACGGAATGCACGGAATGATTGTGCGCAGGTGTAAATCACTCTCAGCTTCAAGCTCGTACCGTGGGGTACACGTGACCTACCCAAATCGTCGGCACGGCACTCACGGTACCGTAGTGGGAATCGGCCCTTACAGCCTGTTTGGGCGCGTTCCTGTCACTCGAGTTGAACCTTGGTGTGAAAGTTCAAAGGGAGTTGTAGCCTGCAGGCATGGTGACCAGGTGACTGGCGTACGCATGAGCACGTGACCACCTATTCAACCATGTTCGATTGGGAATAAGGGCCGGACACGGCATTGCAGCCTTCTCGGACCCAAACCAGTCGACGCAGCGTCCAAAAGACTTCAACTTTGGGCCAATTGCGGTTGTTCGTGCTTTTATAAGAACGAAATGGCGCTTTTAGTGACATTTTGCATACAAATCCCCATCTAGTTGGGCGCAGTCACCCAGTTTTTCGGTGGAAGTGGCGAGTTTGATTGGGAATAAAGGAGGAAAGCCTTAAGGAGCGTCTCAGCTTCCTCGGACCAAGACCATCCGTAGATCCCCCCAGCTGCACAGAGTGCTCAATGACGTCATAGACGGAGCTTACACTTACACAATGTAGAGCATGAGAGACTGAGCAGAGGAAGTTAGTTCAGGTCACAATCAGTGTAACTCCCAGTTGTTTTCATGCCGCAACCCAATACCCAGACAACTGATAACAACAGTGACCATGGTGACCGATGATTGCCTGCGCGGATCCACACATCTCTCCCGAGGGCGGGCGGGGGGGGGGGAGGGGGTCCAGCGTAGCCAAACCTGAATGGCTGATACATGTACATGGGCTTCCAGTAGCACATATGCGATAGCTAACCGCCGGAACTCCCTCCCCCCCCCCCCCCCCCCTCTACATCCGCCCCCCTGATTGCCTGGTATTCACAATGAACCTGAGAGCTGAACGTCCGCTTCTAAGTCTGCTATGTATGCATTAGCGATGTACTGGAAGGAAGAGGCAACGGCTGATGAGTTCATGGTATGATTCAGTGCGAGAAAACGAGGAAAGCAACGCCCGTACTTGACCGACTAAGAAACTGTTCTAGAGCATACTCCTCAGGACCTCTAAGACCCTAGAGCATGCCACTGTGTGCTGACTGCTCCCCTTGGCGGGAGTCTAGCGGCTCTTCTACTGCCGAGTACTGGTGTGGAACCCAGCACAGCGTAGTGATAGTTCGCGCCCGTGCCTCCGCGACGCAACGAATATTAGCCATGGTTAGCATTTTACCGTTCACGCTATTTTCGACGGTCGGCCTGTACCGTTTTTTGTGTGTGTAGACATGGCATTTTACAGATCATGCGCTAGATTCAAGGGTACTCGTACACAACACCCAAAATACCGTCGGTTTGGTACCGTTTCGACGATAGAAAGCTCTGTTTAGCGGGAGAACGAAACGGTAAGATTCCAACTGGGGTTACCTCACAAGTCTATCGTTGCGTCAGGAGTCAGGACTCAGAAGCCGAACTGCTAACCGTGTCTCGAAAACACATCCAAAACAGTAGACTCGCCCTCTACACGCCGACCGTCGAAATAGCGTGAACGGTAAAATGCTATCCATGTCTAGTTACTTCCAGCACGGTCCTCTAGCGAGTAATAATTCTTTGTTTACCTCTAGCGAGTGTCTGCAGGATTTCTCAGGTCGCATTACGTAGACCTACCCACAGATTCGCAAGTCTGTCCAATCCATAGAATCTTGGACAGACTTGCGAATCTGTGGGTACAGACAGAATTACAGATAGCATAGAAAAAAAGATTTTACTCGTGTTGAACTGCGCCGACACCCACGGTCAACTGGGTACTCACAGCTCGGAGTGAGAATAACAAGGATGCAGTTTACAGGGTTATGGGCCGTTACACGCCCGATTGGTTGAGAGACTAACCTCCTCTCCCCTGACTCACTTGTGAGGTCTGCACTCGCCACTAAGGTTAACAGACATAGTGGTGGCCTGCGGATGCGAAGGCTAGTTTGTGTGTTTCTGAACATTCAAGCGATGCCGACGCGGATCCCGCGAATATTATTATAGAAAAAAAGAAGTGTCATGTACATATAGTCGACTTAAAGTCTTTGGATGCGTCGTATTAGACTATTACCCTATTCAAAATAATGCATGTGGAGCTGTGTGTCATTGTGCACACCCCACCTTCCTTTTTCTTCCATTCTGCTGTCTTATATTGATGTACCGCCTTGTGTGCCTGTGTCTGCATTCGCCTTTCGATTATCGGGCCAAGTAAAGTTAGTTCCTGTTTACGTGTGGGTGAAAAATTGAAAACCAAATGAGGCGGGCATTGTGAGAACAAACAAGAATATTGTGAATCCGCATGTACATGAAAGTTTTCCTAATCGATTTTCATGACACACTCATCAGGGAAAGTCGTCTCAACATTAGAAGCTAGGCACTGACTCAAGTGTCAAGTCAAGTCGGCGGGAAAGCGCGAGCTCCAGCGTGGTGAGCCGATTTTTTTGCTTTGAAACCCTTTCCTAAAGCCTGGTTCACACTAGGCCGATTTTCCGGCCGGTGCTCCGACACCGACTCCGACATGGAGTCTGCCGACTGTGTCGACTAAGTCGGACGGCCTGTTCACACACGGGGAACGACTCACTCGCAATAGAGTCGCATCGATTATCCATAAAAGCAAGAGTTCATGGGGGTTATGAAATTTTGGTAGGACTTTACATTTCATCAAGAGTACAAAAGTACAAAAGTACAAGAGGTCATGAGCTCGACATCGACGCTCTTTGCTGTCATGGTGAAAAGCCTACCGTGATTGGTCCGAATCCCGCTCCATCACGTGCAAGCAGTAAAAATCGGCCGGCTTTTCGCCTAAATATCGACCAGTCGATACTTGGCCGAAAACTAGTGCGACAAGAAAATCGCCGCAGATTTGTCGGAACCCTGTACGACAACACAGTTCACACTACGCAATTTTCGCCCCGATCTTGAGGATTTTTCGTACGAGTCCATGTCGGCCGGAAAATCGGCCTAGTGTGAACCAGGCTTAACAAATCATCGCCGAAGTCGCTACCACTATTTCCTACCGTAAAACGATAGAAAAATTCTGATAATGAAGTGAAGTGTGATCACCGTGCGGCTGGCCGGCCCCATGCATGAAGGAGCGGAGACATGCACCAGGAGGACAACGCTACGTGAGCAAAATACCGTCCGTAGGTGAGATAAAGGCCGGCCATTGCAGTGTTTCTGGAGAGTTAGTCACACACAGTGCTCTCACGCAATGATGCACGTGTGTCGTTCCCAGGCCCGGTGAGCTCATGCATACTTTTTTCTGTGCGTTGCAGTCACGTGCTAGTAGTAGAACTGGGGAACTGTCCGGTGCTCTGTGGCTGTGCACATGATTGTGCTCCCTGCTGCTCAGTGCTCACGATCACTAGCGCACTGTGTGGAAGTGACGTCAGTTCACTCAGATAACTGTTTGTTTTCTTCTACTCAGCGCCCAGTTTGGGTGCCGCGGTTGTCGGAAGGCCGTCGCAGGTGCCGAGGGTCAGTTACCAGGGAGTAGTTTGCCCGCTCGTGACTTTAAATCCCCCCCCCCCCGGCCCTCACTATGCAAGTAACACATGCAGTTACCTCGCATGCATGTCTTTTGTCTACTGCTTGGACACCAGTGCAGCGGAACTGGAAGAAAGCTCGTCGGCGACGCGGAGAGCACCGTTTCTATTCGTGAAGACTCCGCTGCTGCGTGCGCATGTGATCAACCTTACAGCACCTTACTCAGGTGGACAGCGACAGGGTCGGTGGTCAAAGCAAAGAGTCGTAAATACCCGGTGTTGTGCGACTCTCTGGTGATAAGCATGCAATGTCCCTGAGTAGATATCCCTATCTTCGTCCTCCATTGTGTTATCGCAGGGTCAAGAGTCTTTAACACCGTCCGTATCACAGCTACCAGCAAACCATCATGGCAACACCAACAAGGCAACATAGCGACCAAATCAGGGAGAACGACTTCGTTATAGTTATACGACTCCCTGGACCAACATGTACGGGTGCGGTGCTGACTGTCTAGGCAAGATATTGCACGTGACCTTGCGGCTTGACATGCGATAGTATTACTACTAATACTAGAATTAGTAGTCGGCACTGCACTGCATGCACTGGGCACGGGCAGATAGGATCCCGGGGCCGCGGCGCCGGGGGATCCCGTGCACGCTCTACTGTCTGTAGTCCACGCTGTTGCCTCGTGATAAAAGCTTCTCCGGCTCCACATGTATTCTAATTCTGCCTATATTATGATAGATATGATAACTCTGCATCCGCTGACGTCATGACGTGCAGGCCGCATATCCATGGTAGCCAGTCATACATAGTCATCGTACACTGTACCTGTCAGGGCGACCACGCTCATCATGGCGACCACCTGTGCAAGAGGACCACTACAACAATCAGGACCATGGCAAGGGATGTCATTTCCTGTACACGGGGACCACAGTTATAACTAGTTGTGAGGTACTAGCTAGGTCCCTTCTTTGCGGCCGTTTTGGAAAGGTTTCATTGTACTACTATACATGTACATGAACCCAGTCACTCACCAGAGTCACCACCATGCCGTGTTCAGCCATACCAACGAGTCTCAGTGTTGACGTCGTCTCATCATCACCGCACCATATTCAGTGAGCGATTTTCCCCAGGTTTCTCTCGCCCACCGGTCCAGCATCCAGGGCCTGCAGGGGCAGAGCTAGAGGTACGAAGAAGGGTGCTATGCAGCAGTGATTCAGTGATTCAGTGAGTAGCACTGTACATGTACATGTTGAGTTGATATTGCCTGGACCTGAGTCTTTTCAACTACATGTATGGTGAGACGTCACTTCAGACCAGCACACAATACCATACCAGGGATCCCTACACTGTACACATGCCGGTATGTGTAGGGGATCCCTGCCCCTGGACCATGCATAGCAGTTTGACCGTGGCACTGGAATCACACACACTCACACACACACTCACTTGACATACATGTTTATCATTGGCCATTCGATTCGGTGTAGGCAGTCACTTCACCTGCACGAGTGTGAGCTAGCACTGGATATGGACTATTGCACTGTGAGAAGCGATATGCTTGCTGCTGCTGCTGTCAGCACTGCCGTCTCTTCTGTAACGTCACACATGATGTCATTGTCAGCCCCAAACCTCTCATGCATAGGTGAACCATTAGCACTCGGCCAGCGCTTCTGCAGGGTAGAGCTAGGACGCGTTGCTGAAGCCTTGAAGGGTGCATTCTTCTTGGGCCCAGAAAAGCTTGAAGAGCGTTTTAGCCAGCTCCCTGTCTGACTGCAATCACTGGTTCGGCGAGCCCACTCTCTCTCTCTCTCTCTCCCGTCTTCCCTGCTTTGCTGAATACCTCCGTGCCCCTGAGTAGCTGTGTGGATGTGCCGCTCACTTTGAAGACCAACACGACAGGATCCCGTTGAACAAGGTGAGGGAACTGAGTAACCGGATGTTGTACGCGTTGCAGTTTCGATTTAATCAGTATTTCGCTAGTTATAGTTTTGAGCGCTGCGGTCCGAGCAGTGGCTTGTCGGTTAGAAGAGTGTGTTGTCAGTTTATACATTTCTGCATAGGCTGACCGCCTGTCGCGAACATGTATGACCGACTGTAGTAGATGTGGCTCAAGGAAGACGGCACAATGCGCCAAAAAATAGCCTGCAATTCGTCTCCGAAAGGCAATGCACGTTAGAGAGTGTACAGTGAAGTAAACGCTGGACATCGTGGTGGAGGTGTCGCGAGGAATGTGTGTGTATGTGTGTGTGTGTGTGTGTGTGTGTGTGTGTGTGTGTGTGTGTGTGTGTGTGTGTGTGCGTGTGTGCGCGCGTGTGTATCGTGCTGTGTCTGTGTGTACATGGTGCGATAGAACTTCTTGCATCCCTAGAGTTAAAGCGTCGTGTCACTAACGAAATATCACCAGCCAAATGATCTGCAGCACACAATACAAACAAAGATCATTGCATCAGCGATATAATAGATGTAACATTAGCACATGTTCACAGTCAGTTTCTCTACCTACATCGAGTGCCAACACAAACACTGGCCATTACTCTCTCACTGGCCAGCTAGTGTGTGCCTCCCCTGGTTGGTGTCTTCGTGATCCTCTACTCCCTACATGCACTACTGTACTAGTAGAAATGTTTTGACGAGACCTCAGGTCGGCTGAGGGAAAACACTTCACCATCACTATGCTCCAACTCTGCAATTTTTTGTCTGTGCCTGTGAGCTGTGATCATTGTAAACAAAAATCTTCCAGAGTGGTTTCTAGGAAGAAGATAGAACAAACTGATGAAATTCTAATCCCTGCTTTTCACCAATGGTGAAAAGCAGGGATTTGAGTGTGAGCCAGTGTTGCTCACAACCAATTTTTTACTTATGAAGCTGCGTGATGCGTCCTACAAGATTTTAAATGATGAAATTCTTTAAAAAGAATTCGTCTCCCAGTGTTTATTAAAACGTCGATGTTGGGCCAGCAGTCAGGTAACTAGAAATAACCAATACGTTGATGTATATGGCATACTTCCGTATATGGTGCAACTCCCGCACCCCGTATGCACCCGCCTAGAGCTCCTGCTTCCATATGCGCTCGTACACACTTTCCTTGGTGTTCGTACACACTTCCCTTTTGTGTTCGCACACTGCTTGGAATGTTGTTCTTCGTTTGTTGTCCTCCTTGCTAGTTGTGAATAAACTCTGTCTGACACCACATGGCGCAGTGAACATTTCGTCCTGTAGTTTCCATTCTGTCCACACCAACCTAGTTTGTAGTGTCTTACCTGGCCCAGTAGCAGTGTAGCACTCCGTTGGATTTGGATTAGATTACCCTGCAGTTAGTTTGTTAGTTCGTTTTAGATAGGAGTGTTGTTCAATTTATTTCGTAGGACGTAGTCGTGTGAGCTGTCACAACGAGCATTTGTGATCAGCATGGCGAGCAGCGATCCCGCAGCACCTTCTGGTAATGGAGTGCCTGACGTCGCCACGCTCCTGCAGCTCCTGACAACTCAGGCACAGGCGTCTGCACTGCGAGACCAGCAGTTTCAGACCCTGATGGAAAGGATGTCCAACCAGACCAGTACTAGTTCTACAACCCCACCCGCACCCAAGTCTGTGTCCGCAGAACGACCAGTATTGTTATCTACTGCCACAATGGCAGAATTTACCGCTTGGGAGGAGGCCTGGCGTGACTATGCGCAATGCCAATGTCTCGCCAGCCACGACCGCCATACACGTATGTCAGCGTTCCGCCAGGCCCTAGATGAGGACCTGCGCCGTTTCATCCGAGAAGGCATTATCGCCTTCCCGGAAGACGCTGACATTGCTGATGCCATCCCGGTCCTCCAGCAGTACATCCGGCGGCAGAGGAACCCGCTGCTCGACCGAATCGAATTTTACAAGAGACGGCAGCAGCGTGGGGAATCATTTGACTCCTTTTATACGGCCCTCCGTGAACTGTTTCACGCGTGTGACTTTTCTGGGTGTTCAGTATGTCATAACTGCAACCAGGCGATGTGCAACCCCTGCAAGGCAGGCCTGTTGAAATTCAACAACGACATACTACGTGACCGCATTGTGACAGGCGTATTTGAGGACGACGTGCGTCACAAGCTGCTGGCCCTCCAGAACTTGGATCTGGAGGCAACCGTGAAGCTCTGCCGTGCTGAGGAAGCAGCCTGCCAAACTTCCTCTGGCATTCCCTCCAGTGGTCACGTGCACGCAGCTAAGAAATCATCTTATAAACAGCAGAAGGCGAGCCGTCCCGCTCCCGTGAAGTCCACACCAGACAAGCCCGCAGGTGACAAGTGTCCCAGCTGTGGTCGCAGTCCCCACACCAAAGGCACATGTCCTGCGAAGTCACGCAAATGTAACGGATGTCAACGTGTCGGACATTTCCAGTCCATGTGCCCGCACAAAGGCAAACCAACAGCATCCGGCAAAGTCGGCCAACTTAAGTTGCAACGTGCCTCTGTTCGACATGGTCTAGAACTCAGTGTCCACACGCAGCTCAACACAGAACCAGCCGCCGAAGCCATGACATGGATTCCAGACACCGGCAGTGATGTTGACGCCATTGGGCCAGCACATCTTTCCCAGCTAGGTGGCTTCCCTGAGAACCTTGCCGTCGATTCCGACACTGTTTCAGCAGCAAACGGCACCTCTCTGGTTAGCCTGGGAAAGATTTCTGCCACGCTCTCCATTGGCTCAGCCCAGCACACCACGGTACTTCATGTGTATGAAGACCTCGATGAGGCGTTGCTGTCATGCCAATCTCTCCGTGCTCTTGGCATTCTCCCTGAGTCCTGGCCGCGGATCTCCCGTGTGAAGTCCGAACCCAGTAGTGCAGACATTGCTGATGTTAAGGCTCAGCTGATGCAAGAGTTTGCTGATGTATTCGACGACTCCCAATTGAAGCCCATGGCTGGTCCTCCCATGGAGATAAAGCTTCAATCTGACGCCACACCAACTCGTGTTAATGGTGCCCGCGCAATCCCATTCGCATTCCGAGACCAGATAAAATCTCAACTGGACGATATGGTGATCAATGGAATTATTGAGCCAGTCACTGAACCGTCAGACTGGTGCCACCCGATCGTCATCGCAGATAAGAAGTCTTCTAACGAGAAGCGCCTCACCGTTGATTTGCGTAAACTCAACGACCAAGTCTGCCGACCAACACACCCAGCTCGTACTCCGCGTGACGCCGTGACAGCTATTGGTAAAGCCCGTTTCTTCACCACACTCGACGCTCGTCATGGGTACTGGCAAATATCCCTGTCCGACGACTCGAAGCCGCTCACGACATTCATCACGCCCTGGGGTCGGTATCGCTATTGCCGCAACCCTCAAGGTCTGTCCTCAGCAGGTGACGAATTCAACTGCCGCACAGACGCAGCATTTGACCGCCTCGCTAACTTCGTCAAAGTCGTTGATGACGGCCTAGTACATGACGTCGATTTTCAAGACCACATCACCCACGTTCGTGACGTCCTTCACCGTGCCCGTGAGCATCACATTACGCTCAGCCCACACAAGTTTGTATTCGGCGCTAGTGAAGTACAGTTCTGCGGATTCGTCATCAATGCTGATGGTTATGCCGTTGATGGTAGCAAGACATCTGCCATTCGCCAGTTCGAAGTGCCCTGCAACCGCACTGACCTCCGCTCATTCTTCGGTTTGGTCAACCAATGCAGCGACTTCACACCGCGCATTGCTGAACTAAGTGAGCCGCTTCGCCCACTCCTGAAAACCAGCAATGAGTTCGCCTGGGATCAGCAGCACACCATAGCATTCGAAGCCGTCAAAGCCATCCTGACTGAGTCACCAGTGTTAGCTTTCTTCCAGCCTGGCAAGCCTCTCCGTCTCGAGACTGATGCATCTGTGAAGAATGGCCTCGGATTTGCCCTATGGCAACAGCATGATGACCAGAAATGGCACCTCATCCAGTGTGGAAGTCGTTTCTTATCTGACGCTGAAACAAGGTACGCTGTAATCGAGCTCGAGTGCCTCGCAGTCGTCTGGGCAGTGCACAAGTGCCGCTTGTATCTATCTGGTGCACAGTTCTCACTAATCACCGACCATCGTCCGCTTGTACCGATTATCAACAGCTACACCCTTGACCAGATTGAGAACTCTCGTCTACTCCGATTGATCATGAAACTTCGTCCGTATCAAGTGAAAGCATCGTGGCGTAAGGGTTCAGAGCACGTATTCGCTGACGCCCTCTCACGACATCCTGTATCAATCCCGACTAGTGATGATGAACTTGGAGAAGATCCAGCACTGTCCTGCCGCAGTATCCGTATCTGTCTACTCCAAGATGGTCCCCAGAGTCTCCGGTTCGCTAAGCTCCGTGCCGCAGCAGCATCTGATCCTGACTACCAGATGCTACTCAGGTATATCCAGAACGGATTTCCCTCAGCACAAAAGCAGCTGCCCGAGCCTCTTCGTGCGTATTGGAACGTGCGTGAACATTTGTCCACCGACAATGGCATAGTCCTGAAAGGTCTACGCATAGTCGTCCCAGCCTCTCTGCGTGCGTCAACGCTGATCGACCTTCACGCAGCCCACCAAGGTCTGACCCGTACCAAACGACGTGCTCGTCAGACAGTGTATTGGCCCGGAATGAACAGTGAGTTAGACACGCTAGTCCGCAGCTGTGATGCATGCCGTGAATTTCAGCCGTCTCAGTCTGCCGAACCGCCCATTTCTGACCGCAAGCCCACTTTGCCATTCGAAAGTGTTAGTGCTGACCTTTTCAGTTGCCAAGGTTGCGAGTATTTGGTATTCGTCGACCGCTTAACCGGATGGCCATGCATAGCCAAGCTTGGTCACTCAGCCACGTCAGCTGACGTCATTCGTCATTTCCGCAGGTGGTTCCCAGATGTAGGCGTACCACAGGTCATTTCAACGGACGGCGGTCCTCAGTTTGCGTCTCACAGATTTGCTGAATTTTGCGAGCGCTGGGGAATCCGTCATATCAAGTCGTCCCCTCACTACCCACAGTCGAACGGACATGCGGAAGCAGCCGTAAAGGCAATGAAGTACCTGGTGGAAAAGACTACCAATGACGGTAATCTAGACACCGATGCTTTCCAGCGTGGCCTTCTCGAGTGGCGCAATACTCCTGGCACTTCGGGAAAGAGTCCTGCCCAGTTACTGTATGGTCGCCCACTCGTCTCCTTCGTTCTCGCCCAATGGAGCCAGTTCGACTCCCACTGGCAAGACACCGCATCTGACATGGATGATGTTGATCGCGTAGACCAGCCTCCCAGTCAGCCTCACCGAGAGCTTCCCCACTTGTCTATCGGGACGCACGTTGACATTCAGCACCCGAAGACAAAACGGTGGTCTTCCCGCGGCGTTGTCGTGGCTATCGGTGACCACCGCGACTACTACGTCAAGCTACCGAGTGGACGCGTATATTGGCGCAACCGTCGCTACCTCCGCCCGTACCGTCCTCCTACTCCAGCTTCAACAGCCATGCCTGCATCGTCTCCCGTACTCGACGCTGCACCACAAGCAGTCCCTGTGACTCAGTCGTCGCCACAGTCAACTGTTCAGGTACCACCTCGAACAAGCCAACGCCCCCGGCGACAGAATGTCCCCTTTAACATTATTTCAATGCGTGGACAATCGTACAATTAACACTCGCTCTGTTCAATTGTCATTCCCGTTGTTTCGCAGTTGAAAACCTTCATGTATATAATTTTTGCAATTATCCTTTTACAAGTCTGTTGGAAGTTGCTGCTGCTCCGCGACATGTCATTTGCTACGCACATGCAATTTTCACATTATTTTTGTTGATTAGATAAACACTTGTACGTTTTTTATCTTAGGAGGGGCATGATGTATATGGCATACTTCCGTATATGGTGCAACTCCCGCACCCCGTATGCACCCGCCTAGAGCTCCTGCTTCCATATGCGCTCGTACACACTTTCCTTGGTGTTCGTACACACTTCCCTTTTGTGTTCGCACACTGCTTGGAATGTTGTTCTTCGTTTGTTGTCCTCCTTGCTAGTTGTGAATAAACTCTGTCTGACACCACATACGTTACTCGTTATGACTAACAGTCCACCAAGGTAAGGAGATGTCAGATAGTGCGACGACAAGGCACAAGACTGGCAATCTCCGTGTTCGTGAAATATGCGTTAGATTCCACCTTAAACCTCCGAGAGGCCGGCCCGAACTGTTGATACTTTTATGAGCAGTCATGTACATGGATAATAGACACAAGTCCATAGTGGCCGGAAACTATGATTTATTGGTTCTCAGAGTTTCAAGGCAGTGGGGCCAATTTTAGACACCACATAGGATGCTTTACCTGCAAAGGTGATGTGGTGTACACAGCAGGAAATAAAACCTGTGAACCTGGCTTTTAAAGTTTAAACTTTAAACACTGTTTGTTGACAGCAATGTACGAATTGTAAATGCGGGACTAAAACTGCTTGATCCGTGTCTGTGGTGAAGGCACATTACGTTCCACTTCAGTGATCTACAGAGCCATGCATGCCTTATAGTAACAAACAGCAACTCTGCTTGGTTGCATACTCTAGGTACGGTACTGTAGGTTAGAGCGTCTACATGTACTGAATAGGGGTGTGCGGATTATGCTCGAAAAGGTGGCAGATTCTGCTCAAAAATCAGTGAAATTGGCAGAACCATACAAACCTTATGGCGGGCAATTCCTCGAATTCTGCTCCATTTCTTTATCCACATACGAAACATGCATGAAACTTACCAGAAAAAGTACCGAGTTCTGCCAAGTTTTCTGCCGGCATTATCCGCATATGCCTACTGCTGAATGTCCCTGCTTCCAATTCGCTGATGATTGTCGATATTACTTAGGACGTGTTCTTCTTCCTACTTGGAAGCACCTCATTCTAATGCATGTTGATCGGTGACTGACACGTGACTGGTAACCTTTCCTACATTGTTCCCGTGTGTTCCTTTCCGGGGATTTCCTACAGCTGTGATCTGCAGATGCGATTTGTAAACATGTACTTGTAGCAGCACATTTGCCATGCATGTGCAACGCTGTCTGTTTTTGATACACTTTTAACTGATTGGAGTTAGTTACTTTCGAACTCAGCACACTGCCGTAAATGGTGCTAAACAACTAGACCCGAACTTAGGAATCATGCCTGAACTATCGGCGAATTTGTCCGAAACGACAGGATGGCACTGCGTTGATTTGTACCCCGGGGTATTCAGTGTCTGAAATGCCCTCGACGTGCTGCAGATTGTAAATGCTGTTATCGCAGAACAAACAGCTCTTCCCCGATGGTGCGGTCGGATCACAGCGGGGTGGGAAATAATAATTTTATACATCGCATTTAAGACACAATTACAAGGTCAATGCCAATACTAATGTCAATAGTGATAGCGTGGTTCTTGACTTGAAGTGTACAGTGACTATACCGGTGATACATGTACTGCTGTACTGGCCTGCATGCTGGCTGGCCTGTGCACTAATAACAGTACATATTGTGTAGATTCTGCAGTGTGCTCAGCTGTGCTGTGTCCTATGTGCACACATTGTGATACACGCGGGGGCTATTATTTCTGGCCCGGCAGCAACGGGGCAGCGCATACCTGCTGTGCATAATTGGGTAAGCGGCACTTAAGGCCTCATTGAGCCACGACTGTCCATAAGGGCTGTCCAGAAGGAATTGCAAAGGAGAGCGCTTGCCGGATGAATGGGTGTAGTTGAGTGTCGTGCAAAGTTTGAAGTATACAGCACTTGCTGTGTTCCCGTTATTACGTGTTATAACTTGAGCTGATGCCCCAAGCGGCATTGGTAAAGTTCAACTAGAGTGCGCTGTCGATAACTTACAGAGTAGAAGGGAAATATTATGCATATTTATTCAGGAACACTGGAGCAATGGAGGATGTTGACAGGATTGAATTTGAACTGGCATGGAACGAGCAAGTGTCAAGTTCGCAAAGTAGAATAATACCCACTGCACAAGGGGAGTGTACCTTGTGCAGCTATTCTGGGTTGCTTGCGGTGTGATGGGTGCGGAGGATTCGTCTTGCACGTACCATAGAGGTCCTTGTGAGGTTCCGATTGGGTGGGGACGCTGAAAACCGTTCAAATGGTGCGGATTAGCAGCTCGCTGGTATCTAGATGATTGCATTGAGTCACTCCAGTGTACAAGACTTAGTGCATGAAACGTGGATGAAATATCCCCTGCGCAAATATCATAATGTCGGATTTCTTTGGCCAGTGCTGTGCACGTAGTGGGTAACTGCAGTATGTCCGCCATCACGCACTCAATGACATTCTCCATAAACGTTCCTGTGACGTTTCTACTGTTTCAATTATGGATGTGATGATGGCAATTATTGTGACACGATGTATTACAATAGTATGTACGAGGTACTTGAGCGAAAGGAGCGAGTCTGCGAAGAGAAAATGTGTAATTATTAGGTGTCAGCGTCTGCTGTTACGGATGGCAATTGCGGCCAAAGTCGAGGCCAATCCCCTCTGGTAAGAAGCCATAGCATGTACTTTGCTGCTGTTTCGCAACTACCGGTGCAGCCGCACTACAGGGCATTGAACAAGGCCTTGCCTCTTCGGCTTCTTGTCTGTACTGCCGCACAAAAGCTATTGTCACTACGCCATGTAGTGACAATAGCTACGTCACTACAGGACGGAGTGGTACTGTGGTATTGGGTTTATGTATTTCAAAACGGATTGTGAATAGGGGCCAATAGTGGCGTGTAGGACAGGTTCCGATGATCCAAACTTTTGAGGACATAACTCATGAATGAGGCCAAAACCGAGTACAGTGACTTGTGGATACATGTATACCGTAACTGCACTCCCAGCTCGTACAATGGCAACTGTGGCCAACGGGGTGGGCAGTTATTTAATTTCACGATAAGGTCAGGGCAAGAGACAAGACTCACAAGAGCGTCACAAACGACGTCCTCCAGGTGAACGCTGGCCAGATGCTTGTGGAGGTTTGTGTGAGAGTTCATATTGTTTAGTGTCACTTTGGTAAAAGGAAGGAGCAGTCGGCTCGATTCGGATGCTATATTCCACCTGCTGAGACCTGGATACCAGGCTGTGTTGAGAATTCCGGTAGTCGGGTAACAGTTCCACATCCATTGTACTATATGTGGCCGAGAGGCCTTTGTAGGCGGTGTGTGTTAACTCGTGCTGTGCAACTTGATCAGTCATCTACCCATTATTTTTATTTATTCTAGTGCTTTAGTGTTGTGGTGTGTGACAGTTGAAACCACCTACACAGGATTGGGTTTATCATGAGTGGGACGGACTTCGATTTTCTCTTGAGCTTCATTAGATCTTGGAATGATTGTATTCTTTCTTGGTAAAGGGCGGTTCCATCCATTCTACTTGCACTATAATGGACGTAGGCAACTGTACAATGTAGTCATAAAAATAATATTGGAGGACAGATCACAGCAATGACTAGCTGCATCGTGATCGCCTGTGTAAGTAATTTCAGAATTAATATTTACCGAAAAATGTTCCGATAGTAAGATGTATTAAAGATAGTAAGACTAAGAGCACGTGATACACAGTACATGATTGTACATGTAGAGTAGATGCAGACAGCGTATTGAACAGTCATGAGAATGGTCTGACTGCTCACCCACGACTGAATGAGGTGGTCCGACAACAGTAGTACTGACTGTCGAAATGTACTGCGAAATGTAGAATGTACTGCCAAATGTAGAATGTAGAATGTACTGCGAAATGTAGAATGTACTGCCAAATGTAGAATGTAGAATGTACTGCGAAATGTAGAATGTAGAATGTGCGGAGAAATGTAGAATGTAGAATGTACTGCTGCGAAATGCAGAATGCAGAATGTGCGGAGAAAAACGGCCTCGAGCGCCAGGTGGTCCCAGAAAGCAGTTGGTTGCTTTGCCAGGTTCAATAGGTGCATCTTCTACACTACAGGGCCTAGGGTCGATCTGACAGTGCAATGATGCTTACAGCAGTCAGTCAGCCAATGCGCCATATGGATATACATTACACAATACATGTGCACAGCGCTGCCAAGTACTCTATGCCACGTTCCAAGTCACACACTACTACACTGTACATGTATGGCACACCAAACGTACTACATGTACATGTACGTGTGTTAACACACCGCCAGTACTGCAGTGCAGTACCTTATGATACGTAAACCGTAAAAAAAGGTAAAGTCATTATGTACCTGCATGCATGATTGCACCTCCATTATGTTATTCTGTTATTCTGCCACTGACACAAAGTTGTTCCTACCCCTCCCACGCACGCACCGACTACGTAGTTGCTAGCTTGTACCCAAGCTTAAGCCAGGCTGTAGAACATTATACTTGATAAAGCTCAGGTGCTGAAAGGTGTGGGCGCGACACAATGCAAAAAAAACCAGTGAGCCCACAATCTCAGACCGGAAGCACCTAGGCGAGCAATGGCTAGTACAACACGGTGCATGCTAGTAGCTCTTTGCCAACCGGCGTGTCGTGCTTGAAGATGAGTGGATAACGATAACAGTGCACCGTCTTACAAAGAGTGTTGTTACGTTCAGCCGCACACAATGCAGGTATGATGCCATTGAATTAATTTCTATGTCGGTGCTGCTGCTGGTAATATGAGGGCCGCTGGAGCGATATTATCGGTTAGTTGTGCTTTGTGGTATGTACCTAGAGTATTATAACATTACATGTATATACTCTTGGTAGTACGTATTGAGCAACTAGCTGACATGCAGCAGAGATGCAGAAGACAATCTTCAATGGGCATAATGGTGCTCTAGTGTCTGATAGTATTCATACGCGTCATGTAGATTTCTACTGGGATTGGTGCGGTACTGTCTCACTGAGTGCGGCCTCCCTGTCTAGTACTGTACTAGTCTGTAGTAGTGCAACGACACGGCTACAGCATAATATCAGAGAGAGAGACGGTTACGAACAACTATAGCTAGCATATCATCCCTTATCTCAATCTCTATTTCGATCCCCGGGCCGCGGGGCCCCTGCACCCTTTCATCCACGCATGACACTGACCAAAGTCTGTAGTCGTTGTACAATCTAACACGTGTTTAGAAGTAACTTAGCTACATGTATGTTAACTTTACAGTTCTTTACAGTTCTATTTCTGCAGTACGCTCCACTTGTAAATTCCATGTTTGGGCTTTGGGAGAATGTAGCATGCAGATGAGATAAGTCAACTTTACTTGGGACATTCAGACGACAGAGCTAGAGCGCATTCAAGACCTTACAACCAGCTATCGTGGAATGTGGTTACTCAGTGTGTCTTTCAGCAGGGAGACAGCACACAATGATTGGACATGTTCGGGTCGACTTCTAAAGACGCTAGCTAAGCTTTATGCTAGCTTTGCCCATCTATTGACCTTACATGGATGTTTCTTGAATCAGTGTCGGAGGCAATTCATCCACCAAACTGCCATGCCATCCATTATCCAGTCTCTGATATTGGTATAACCTTTCAGGGGACCTCAACCACGTGCAGAGAGCCTGATTTGGAAAAGATCGCGGCCTGCAGTCAATGACAACGGTAGCTCTGTTCCCAACACAACATAAACTTCAGAGACTTGCGATTCAGGGAGTGCAGCTAGCTGTGTGTGTGTATCCATGCGTGGCATTGTGCTCTGCTCTTGTCTGAGTGTTGATGAAACCAGAGATTGAATCTAGCCCTTGGTTGATCTTCGAAATGTCTCATCACTACTACGATTCGCTAGATCGGTAGATCCGTATCTACATCTACATGTAGTTCCAACTATATCAAATTAGACAACTTGGTTCAAATGAGGTTAGCAACCGCCATGAGTCACGTCTGTACGATCCTTATCAGGATCACGGCTCCCAGAAGCACGCCCTGCGTTTCGACCACCTTAGCTCACCACCACGTGTAGGATATAAGACGTCAGCACAAGGACGTCATTGCTGGTGACGGTCGGCACCAGTTTGTAGCTGACAGCTGCGAGGACGCTGGACAAAAGGGAAGACATGACCTGCATTGGTAAGTAAAAGGCGATCAGTAGTAACTAATGGAACATGTGACGGTAGCGGAAATGTACAACATCACTCTGCAATGTGCATGTAAAATGCATACAAACATACTGATGTTGCAGTGTTGGGCAAGCGCACTATGCTCCAGTTTGGCTTCCTGTAGGTGACAGCACAACCGGTCTGGAATGGGGGTGCACTGACTGGGACGAGGACTCCCGAACACGCAGTGTGACACAGACAACAGGTCACATGTCATGTCTTCATCTACCCGTGACCTTATGATTTCCTGGGATCCTGCTTGCAAGTCCAAAGCAGAACCAAGAATAAGAGTTGAGCTAGGGCATGCAGATCCTCCTCGGCTGGACATTTATTTCAGTGACAATGAACATAACACGTACATGCGTGGTATCAAGAGTACAGAACCATGACATTGTGTACTCTTGGTGGTATAGTACTAGTGGAGCCAGAACAACGCATGCTACACACAATGGCCGTCTGGCACTGCTTTCTCTGACGAATTCACTGATCTAAGCCCATCACTCCCACCAGTGTATCCGTTGCTGTGCAGCACCACGCAGACGGCCGCCAGCATTCTTTCGTAATGAGGTGTTAAACGCATAGTACACTTCGGGGTGTTTGATTGATCGCCCGTCCGGCAAAAAAATGAGAAGCGCACATCAAAACGTACTTTCTCTACCACTGAACTACATGTACGATCTCTACTAACTACATCTCTGTTTAACAGTGACAGAAAAACAACAGGTGCTGGGCGTAATCGCGATATCACCATCGATCCATGTGCTTCACTCACATCGGGTACAGTGTAGATATCAGGCAAATCTGCCTCTACGTCACACCTTCATGCAGCTGCTCGATCGAGGGACCTTACGCATGTGCTCCCGGTGCACAGGTGGTCCCCAGCCCCTTTTCCCCACGGTCATTAGACAGGAAATAACACCCATTGACCCTAGTTGTAGTGGTCTTCTGGGACAGGTGGTCGCCTTATCCGAGTGGTCGCCTTATCCGAGTGGTCGCCTTATCAGAGTGGTCGCCTTATCAGAGTGGTCGCTCTACTGTGCAGTCCGTGTATCGCAAGCATCAGGAGATGGGAGTACGACTATACTACAGTATTGACTTCGTTTTGGGGGTTAGACATGGGCAAGTAACTAGCTGCCATACTGGCTTGGGAGCCCGCCTCTCGGCAACGGGAGTACAGCTCGCTCGACTCGACCGAGTGAACAGGACCCACGCTTTGATCTGGTGAGCTGCTTTACAGGGATTCTCAGTCAGATGTGCGACAACAGGACTGCTCCATGGGATGATAATGTACTCGTACATTGGATTCACTTTAATTATTACCGTGAATCTAATGTACCTTCTTTTAGAATCAATCTCCGGATGATGGCATAGAGCAAGAAACTCCAAGTAGGGACACTGGGCCTTTGTGCGTGAGAAAGGTCTGGAGCAGTGATGATCTGTCAGCACTCTGATAGAGCACTCTAACCGTGCCGCTGTAAAGGATGATCCTGCAAAGTCATGATTGTACTTCAGTAACGAGATTGAGAAACAAACCATCACCAACCGTCTAGTCTGCAAGCAGTAAAATAATTCTCCTACGAGTACTAAACTAGCAGAGTATCAGTGATGATTACCATGACATCATCTAGGGAAAGCCTTATAGGAAGCCTTAGGTTAGTGGATGTTTACGTTGTACACCGCACGGTGCACTCCCGCGAATACTACTATTAGTATTACAAGATGATGTGCGTGATCGCACTTCCGTAGCACAAGCATGATCATGTGTGTCGTCTGCCATTGTGTCGTGCGTGACGTCTTTTGTGGAACATACTTGTAGGTGTGCGTGTGTGCGTGTGTGTGTGTGTGTGTTGTGTGTGTGTGTGTGTGTGTGTGTGTGTGTGTGTGTGTGTGTGTATGTGTGTGTGTGGTACATGGTGTGTCCGTACTTGTAAAGCGTATTGGGATCAGACCACATTGACTGCAACGAAATAAGCTCAGGATCAGGCATCATGTTTCGCCCTTGTACCAATTTGCTCAGACAAAAACAGCTAGATAAATCGAATCAGACCTTTTGAAGCACTTTAATGGCGGGTGTTCCTGGTTTCGAGTTGCTGGCATTGCGAAATATACCCGGATCCCACTTGAAATTTGATATCCTTCTCTCGACTATGAGAATAAATTCCTGATTGAGTAGAGGCATCATTAGCTGTATGATTACAACAAGAGGAGTTTGATCATTGGACACAATCATAGTCTCGTTACAAATTGACAGAACAGCTCACTCGGAGTTACAATGATCGTGGAGTCCGGATTCATCACCACCAAGTGGCCACCCTCTTTCCCGCCACGCTCCTATAGCCTAGGGGATCAGTGGAATAATGGCGTGTGTCGCTCAGGAGAAAGGCACATCACACTGTTGGTATGCAAGCTATCAGTCAGTAGGGCCAGGGTGTGTATGTGTGTGTGTGTGTAAGTAAAAGATGTTTACGATCAGTCGATTTGCAATCCACCCAAAAGGGTCCTACATGTACACGTGCTCATAGTTACTAATCGGTAGTAATCGCACGGAATTCCTACAAGGCCAGTACTGCATGGAATCAGCCCAGGCTCTTGATCCGCAATGAATACCCTTTGTAACGGCGTTAAGTACGTGTCGTTCTAAACAGAATTGTGAGCATGAGTGGCGGTGACCGTTACACAGGAAGGACATTTATCCCATGCATAACGGTCAGCGGGTGCAGCAGATGTTTCGTGATGGACACTACTGCGACTAAAGTGTAGTTCAGACCTACATGACTGTATCCGCAAAGTGTCACAGCCTGTATGCACGATGTGCTGGGAAGTAAGGGTGGACGTGAGCGAATTCCAGCCTTCCGACAAAATCTAATACATGTTGTTGAAATACATGGCTTGCATTGAGTGGAGTGTTGATATGCCAGCACTCTGACCTAGACCTGAAGTCATCAAGGATCATCCTATGATTTGTACAGCATTCAGCTGGCGCACATTACACTCACCGTGCAATGGTGTGTTTAAAACGCCCCGGCCAACCCTTGGAATAGCAACTTGAATACTTAGTACTTCACTTGTGGGACACTGGCACCAGGCCAAGTGCGGATCACGCCGTTTGTGTTGGTGTGCAACACTGTGTCAATCCGAATCGCCTCTCTCTCCATTCAGCCCTTGCCTTGGCCATTGGACACACTGTTACGCTGTGTACTACATTTGTAGTGATGTAGCTTCGGAATTCAGTTTGGAAAGTAAGAATCTGTGCACGCAACGCTGTGTATCATAATTATCGCTGACTGCAGAGTGTATTTTCGTGTGGTAGGACCCCGGGCAGGCCGTGCACTGGATCTGCACCGCAGTGCCCGGAGACACTCGGAAACCATGCTCGTGTAGAAAAAATAATTGTACAATCGTGTCTCTCGTCGATGGTGTCGCTGACGGTAGTAGTTTTCTTGTAGTCTACTCAGCATGTCTGTGTCAGAGGTAGGACTAGGACTAGGAGGCTACTGACTCAGTGACTGCAACACTAAGCCTAAGGACAGCAGGGTAGATCTACCAGATGTGACATGTTCACAGGATCTGGACGAGACGGAACTACGTAGTCGTTACCTGGTTACTTGTGCATCGCTCTTCCAGTGAAGCCTCTAACAGTCATCAGGTCATAGCTATCTGCTGTTTTGACCAGCTGCATATCCGGGGAGAACAGGAGTAGATCAAACTCTACACTTGGAGGAGAACGAATGGATCTCTACTCTACGCAGTCTAGTGAGTATTTTCGCCTTGTACTTGTAGATCTAGTACAGGACTTGTTACGATGTAGAGCTACCTACCCGTTACTTCCGAAGTCTAAGGTACATGATTGTACAAGACTAGTTGGTGCGTTCACACGTCTGAAAGATGGAGGTGCATGTGACCAGTCTGGCACAAGCATTCTGTTCCGTCTCAGACATAACATTCCTGTAGGGAGGCCATCCGTAGCAGTCGTGGGTTCGTGGGTAATACTAATCACACTGGAGAGTGTATTGTGCATGATTGTACAGGACAATGTATTTTAGCAAGCAGAAGAAGAATGCTCCTGGAAGTGGAGGTTCCTGTTCTGCTGTAGCCTAGAAACGTGCGTTCGTTATTAGTCTACAGCCCACCGCTTTGTGTCCTATGGATGTCTGAACGGTTTCCTATGGATTGTTAGCTTATGGAGGCAGGGTATAATCTGCATTGTCTGCCCAGGGGGTCGTTATGATGTGTCTGGTGCGCGTGTTGCTCCTACTCCACTCAATATTCTACCATGATTTCCTGTTCGCCATACAGTGTGTTGACTGTTGTTGTTTGTGATTCTCAAAACCTGGGAAATCGATGACCTAGAGTTTAGCTAAACTGCGACATGTATCCGTCTTGTCTCGGTAGGATTCTGTCCTCATTGATCCCCACATTGGATTAATGTTGTCTTGCTAAGCATAATCATACACAAGTGACATCCTGGTAGAATGGTGTCCTCCAAGATTGAAGTCATGTTGTGTAACTGTTGCCTACATAAAATTAATAACGTTTCAGGCCTTTGGGGTCTGGAACGTGACACAAGCTGGGAAAAGAATCAAGAGGCGTGTTGCCATTTATCCTGCTAGTAGCAGAAAGCTTGAGAGTGGAGCAGCAGCTGTCAAATGTTGACAGCAAGTAGCCATCTTCAGCCAGGTAAATACAACAACAATAGTGGTACATGTAGTGCGCGCGCGCGCGTGTGTGTATGTGTGTGTGTGTGTGTGTGTGTGTGTGTGTGTGTGTGTGTGTGTGTGTGTGTGTGTGTGTGTGCTTTTGTCCGTAGTCACAAAGCTTCCTTTTCAAAGAAGAGGCTACCTGAAAGGAAAACAAAATTGGTGACAGAATGAATGGTGCCCCCGCACATAAAGTAGAGAAAGACAACAGGGAGAGAGATACAAAGTTGCACTTCAGCGACAGGCCTTGCAATCTAATCTGCTCGTTCATTTGTTTGCGACTGCGCAAAATTAACATTGCAACAACATGATGAACTACCCACAGCATTGTACAAGGACAATATCAAAACACGAGAAGTTCTGCATTTTTCACGTATCGCATTGTCGGTAGGCCCCATAAGAAACATTTTGAAACTTCCCTTTTCCGTCGCTATCCCCGGGCTAGGCCGCGGTTACGTAGTTCAGGGTGGGAACACTCATGCATATGTATCTGTGTGTTGAAGGCGGAAGAGAACTTCCTTTCTCTCTCTCGAGCCGTTGCTACTTTAACCATTCTCCCCAGCATGGAAGGGATACGTGGGTGGGAGAGGGGTGTAGGCTGGACAGGAAGTTATCACGTGATCTCGACCGCAGATAGGGTATTCTACACAGCTATGGCCGTATGGGGTGTCTGGCAGTGCAGATGAGCTGCTGTTCGGAACGGTCTGCTGTGCTGCACGTACGTAGCATTATGCAAAAACACGTAGAACCGTTTGTCTTCATGATCTGTTAGTTGGGAACTCCAGCGAAAGGTGATCATTTTCCTCGGGATCTTTTACCCTGCGGCTGGTGGATAATATTAGTTAAATTTAGCATCTGCCTGGAAAATGCCCTCCACCGCCATTCCCACCCCTGCCCAACATTGAAGCTTCGCCTGTAGACTGTTTTCTCTGTGCATGTGCAGAAGTTACAGACAACCCGGGCGTGTAGTGTTACGGATACGGTTCTCTCGTCCGGCATTCCATGCAAGCCCCATGTCCATAGGCTTACAGAAGTACAGGAGATGGCACTGTTATGTGTGTGTAGAGTTGCGTGCCCGAGAACGTTGTTTTCGGTGGTTCGTATAATCCAATGTTCTCATTTTCAGCAATCTGGCTGCGTTCGTAAACAGGTTTTTGGAAACAACTCGTACTTTGGCGTAATTATGACATATCGTATTGTATCTCAAATGCAACACTGCCGTTCTCAATTTGAGGCCGTGGTGTTCTGAGCATTTCGAGCTGGGTGTTCTTGGACTAGCTCTGATTGTACTCAAAGGTACTATGTAGTCAGTACAACAAGTCACATACAGTGTGTGTGAGGGTTGCCTAGAAACAACGAGCGGCACGGAGCGCAAAAGTGCAACTTACCAACCGATTGGTGCATGCATCACGAAACCTTAGCTCAGGAACACAGTAACGTGTGGGTAGCTACCGGGTGGGCATAACTTTGAAAACTCTGACAGCCGGATAAAACACTGTTTCTGATCGAGATGCAAACCAGACCCGGTCGAGCGTTGGGAGAAATCCGATGCGCGCCTTCAAGGCTGAATGCGTCCCGGCTGTGTGGGAACCAGACGTGCAGGAAATTAAACATCTTATCCTGTCGAGTTGACATACCATTGAATTCTGGATTAGGTTTCTGGCTATCACATGCCCTTGCAGGAGGATGCGTATTTTTAGTTGGCGTGCCGTTTGTACAATGACTATGTGCGTCACAACCTGTCAGAGCACCTAAATAAGGAAGAAGCACCCATGAGAAGTGAATTGTCATGCAGAGTATCGTGTTGTGCAATTCATTATTTTTGTTGAATGCTGAGCTGGTCTGTACCGGCCGGGTAGATCGGGTGACGGCAATATGGAATGAGCGGTGTGTGTGTGTGTGTGTGTGTGTGTGTGTGTGTGTGTGTGTGTGTGTGTGTGTGTGTGTGTACGTGTGGGTATGTGTGTGTGTGGGGGGGGGGGGGGGGGGGTGGGAGTGAGCACACATCTGTGAAAATGTAGTCATGACGCTACATGTATGCTAAAATGATAACTACGGTGGACAGCAATGGCAAACCATTGCACAGTGCTTGACAAACAACAGTAACTATTGCTTGGCACACCTGCCTTTTGCATGACCAAAGTTGCATCATACCACTCATCAAACCATTGTGATGGCGTCGCATTAATAAAGGCAGATGCATGTATTGATCGCTACGGAGAGCTCTAAAAGGCGCCGGTATCACAAAGCGTCCGTATGACAAAAAAATGGTGATGTCACCGTGAGTCGGACGCACTGTGGATGAATCACCATAGCCCAGCATGCCTATAGACTAGTATTACTGGTGTAGAATAGATAGCAGCTGAACACCTCAATGCCCATAAGCAGATGAACTCTGTGACACCAGCAGATGGTGCTGGCACAATTATTCACAGTCTGGTGTCATGCAGCATGGTTACGGCTTGAAGTGGACACAAACATTACAACACGGTGTGTAATGCACACCCAGCTCCATAAATGCACTCGCAATGGCATCATTCGCGTTGCACAATATTTTAATGTCGACTGATATAGTCATTCGATAACATCATTATTGACAAATTTACTGCACGGCATATGCCATCGAATGACAAAGTCAGTCGACACTGTTTGTGTTCTATAGCCCAGTCTGCTATGGCGATTCGTTCGGACGTAACATTTAAGCAGAATACATTTGTTCGTAACATTAACCTGTCGTTAATGGGTGAGGGTGATCAGATAACTGCATCGTGTGTTGTCTCAATGGACCTGCTATTGTCTGGCATGGCGTAAGCATGAAAGGGCAGTTCGTTCCAGTTAGTCTGCCATTGTCTGGCGCAGTATGTAGATGCTGTGGAGCAGAACTTGAATTAGGCCAGTGAGTTGGCTGTGAATTAGGTACTGCCTCAACAGTGAATATCCAACAGACAACTAGAATAATGGAGGAGGAAAGGGGAGGGGGCAGTAACATAGAAAAAGCGGTACTGGAGCGTATGGCGTACAGCGGAAATATATTTACATACACTAGTGCCGTTTGATGAGTGTCTTCAGACACGAAACTACGAGCAACGGCAAGGAAGGACCTGGTTGCACTGTTGCTGTTGGTGACTTGTACCGTGGTAGATACACTACACTGTAGCGGGTGTTCAGGAGAATTTACTGACATGGCCACCGGGATAGTCTAGACACTCCAGGTATGCGTGCAAGAGTCGGCAAAACCGAGGAAAAACCTCTTGTCTGAGGCGACCATTAAAGTTGTACCAGAGAGATCAGTTCAACAGAAACCTCGCAAACAGTTAGATCCTGAGGGCCAAGCTCACCCCAGCAGACAAGACAGTCATGGTTCTAAGAATATTATTAAAATACCTGCACTGCCAGCGAAGCAGGATTTAGGAGAACGAGAGAACACACTAGACAGGGAGAAGCGAGAAAACGAGGCTGCCATCAGCCTGCCTCTGTGGCGGATCAGACCGGAAAGGCCCAAATGCGAATCCGGCTGCAGTGCGACACCAAGCTAAGCTGGCCATGGTGAGGTATGGCACTTGCTCGTGCAGGTACCAATCTAGCCTGGGAAAATCACAGTGTGCCAACGGGCTAGCCTTTCGGAACCAATGTGAATGAACAGGTGGTGACCACCTGTTCCGGTGTGCAGGTCATAGCTGAAGTATTCTTCTGGCACACGCAGTGCAAAGTTCCCATTAACCGGGTCATCCGTGAAGGGTTTTTGCCGCGCGCGGTGGGATCATGGCAGACAGCCGTGTCCGAATATGGACATAAGCATGCCTGCGAATATCGCATGCGGGTAACGTCTGCCCGGGAGGAGAGTTAGGAGCTTGCTTGTACGGGCGTCGGTGCGTGCCGGGAATGGACACGGGGTGCGTAATCGTGACACTGCATGTGCTCGCTCGCGACACAATCATTTCCTGTGCAGGCAGTCGCAAGACGACAGCGGTGTGTCGTATAAAAGCCGTGTCGCTTACTCGCATGCACACAGAACCATTGCAGAGAGAGCAAGGCAAACTTTGAGAGAGAGAGAGAGAGAGAGAGAGAGAGAGAGAGAGAGAGAGAGAGAGAGAGAGAGAGAGAGAGAGAGAGAAACAGTCAGACTAGACGTATTCCTAGCCACATTTAGGCTACAGTGCTACCCGTAGGAGTTGCGCTAACATGAAGACTGTGTCGTCCTGTTCCCTCAGATCTCTATCCCCGCTAGCTGCCGGAGGAGCAGCAGCAGCATCTGCTGTCACTCTCAGCGCAACCGGCAACAGAAGCAGCACGAGAAGTCTCAACATTGTACCAGGTCTACTTTGCAGCAGCAGCAACAGCAGCAGCAGCAACAGCAGCAACACGACCAGCAACAGCAGCAGCAACACCAGCAGCACAAGTATGGATTCGCCAGTCAAGCTGCTCAGCTACCGGCAGCGCATGTCGACACACATCGACCAGCAGCCCATGCAACTCCGCCAGTCATCCTCCTCCTCCGACTTCCAGTCCTCCGAGAGCTCGCGCTACTCGACGGCTGTCAGCAGCTCGGACGCGGAGATCAGCTCGGCAACACAGAGTCCATTGCGGCACCGGCAGGCATCCGGTGGCTCGCGCCGAAGCACGACGTCGTCATCGCTGTCGTCGCTGTTTCACAAGCTGAGCCTGCGCCGCTCCAGCACAGCGTCCAGTTTCGACCTATCGCCTCAGAGCGACCTTTATCGCCACGGCAGCCGTGCCGCTGGCTGCTGTGAGTCGTCGGACGAGGACACCATGCTATCGAGGCTGAAGAAGAAGTCCAAGAGCGTGGGCAACATGCGCCGTAAGAAGAAGACCGCCATGCGCCGCCAGCCGGCCACGTCCGACCTCATGGATGCGCCCATGCCGTCAGCGACGGCAGGGTACCATGGCGCTGCCGCAGCTGCTGGGTCGTCAGCCACGCTGCCGAGTCGCAGTAAGAGCCTGGATGTGCTGGCAGAGGCCGTGTGTCAGAACTGCCGACTGCAGTCGCTGGCCGCTACCGACTCCGGCATGGGCTCAATGTCGCTGACGGCGCCCACCGATAGCCCGCTCTGGCTCGGCTGGCATAGCTCTGAAACGGGCGCAGGCGCTGCTGCCGGCGGCCAGGGTGACTCAAACTTCCTGGCCCAGACCCATCTGGCCCAGTCCAATCCGGACCTGCTGACAGCCGACTACGCGGAGAGTCCGGTGTGTGACGAGGACGACGACGACGAGTCCTACAGTGTCGGTGTTAGCCACTGCAAGGACTGCGGGTGCTTGTTTCGTGAGCCGCTGCGGAGTAGTCCCAACGTGCGCGTCGAGTTCGAGCAAGACTACATGTGCTGATCTGAGTCATAGCACGTCGTGCTTGTGTGTGTGTGTGTGTGGTGTGTGTGTGTGTGTGTGTGTGTGTGTGCGTGTGTGTGTGCGTGTGTGTGTGCGCGCGCGAGGCAGCAAGCAAGCAAGGAGAATGGCAAGAGAGATGAATAGAGGGCATGAGTGAGCGTGGAATACACAGAGTGTGCTGCAAGCTTTTACAACTACGTCCTCTGTCCTTCTGAACGCTGGCTGGCGTGCACAGTGTCACGAGTGAGCAAGGAGAGCCATCTAAACACATGCTCCAGCACACAGTGACAAGAGACTTGCTGCACGGACACAAGTCAGCTTTCCTCACTCACAGCCTTGGTAAGACACGTATCTTGCCTAATTCTCCAAAATCCCGTTTTCAATAGAGCTTGACTAAGCTCTCCTGCATCAACCTTGCTTCATTTTTCATTTCTTTTTTTACCAATGGTCCAGACTATCAATTGATAACACGCCATTTTCTCGATCGATCTTGAGCCACAGCCAGCGCTGCTACGCCTGATTCAATTCAAATTTGTGCTGACAATTTCTTACTTGAACCGCATCCCTGCATGGCTGGAATTTCCGACCTATTTCCAAGAAATCACGGCTCCTTGAAAGTAATCCGACTATGCTCGTTGTCTGGGGCACAAATTTATTGCATTGCGAATTGTTGGTGTGACTAATCTTCACACTGATGTGTACACACCAATGCATGTGTAGAAAATAGCCAGAGCCGACGGGGGGGGGGCGGAAATATAATTATTGATATAGGCATATGTAGGAATATTTTGAGACCAAACATGTGACAGCGCATGCACAGACACAGCTGTCATAAAAAGATATACACAATGCCATCTGCATCTACATGCAAGTACATGTACAGTGCTGCTCAGTGAAATCCAGTCGCGTCACTCAAGTACGCGCCCAGTGTTGCACAGCCATGGACCTGCCAACACTGGGCTGCGAAATGGTGCAAGGCGCAAACTTGAGTGCCGTGACTGGATTTCATTGAGCAGGACTGTACTTTAAGCAATAATCAGGAGAATAGTAAAATATTGTACAACTCACTGACTATAATAATTGCTACAGGACATTTTCTTCTTTGCCAATTGCTAGTACATGGTAGTGATTACACGTCATGTAGTTAGAACCACGAGAACATCAAAGTAGGCCAGATGTGTACGGTATTATGGCAATGAGACCACATGCATGCACACCATTGAGAACATGAAAAACAAGGGCGAAAAGATTTTTTTTGAATGTCTACTTTCGGAAATGGCACTTACCAGAAAAACCCTTGCAAGTTGATTTACCGAAGCTCCCGTGACAACGGTAAAATAGGAGGATCTAGATATACTAACCAGCTCAGCGTACAGATAATTACGGTCTAGCTGCAAATATTGGTTTTGCTCGAACATGCATCAAAATCGCACGCGACCGAATCCGCAAGCATGGCAATAAGAATGTCAAGGAAGAGCACTCACACCAGACAGAATTCCATTGCTATTCGTCGGCATAGAGGCTCTTCCGATGTAAGCCAGTAATCGATTAAAAACAAGATTGATACATGGCACCAGGTCCAGTGCACCTAGCCTTAGAAATAGAAAGGAGAGAACAGCCTTTCCCCTTTCAGCCTTGTCTTTTTCAGTTTGAGAATTTTCCGAAACAACATGCTTGCCCAGAAGTGGATTCCTCGGATCCGCGCCGCGGCCGGAATGCAAAACGGAGATATTGATAGTTTCGGACTCTGAAACCGTGGAATTTGCGCCAAATCTTTCCCTTTTTGCATTGATGTCTTGGCAACAGGTCATAAACAATCTCAAATCTGGAATAACTGTCAAAATCTTTTCTCCAATCTGGGGAAAACCCCTTACAGGAGACTGCTGCGCATGCGCCGGGGACCGCCTCGAACCCTGGCAACGAGCGCAGTGTATGCTGCGCCCCCGAGCTCGGCTAGCTTTTGATCTTGCTGTCGAAAGGAGCAAGACGAGAAAGAGAGACATAATGTTGAGGACTAGCTCTAGGCTTTCACAGGCGGCCCGCTTCGTGAGCGCTTGCCGCCATGCTAGCACTTCTGATGCAGCATTTCGTCTGATCGATCCTCTGCCCAACACGGCACAGGTTGGACAGGTAGCTCCTCCAACTGAGCGTAAGGTATGTTGAATTTCGGGGGTACAAGTAATGTTTAGTCACAACAGGAACGACCAAGGTGCTACACTCTACTATCTTCATGGTTGAACTCCTGAAACGTGTGATAGACGTGCACATAAACCTTGTCAAAGCCCCAGTTTGTTCGCGAACTTATTTACTCCATTTCCGTGAGGATAGAGTAAAAATGCATAGAAAATTGTTTGATTTGCTGAGGCTGTTATACTATAGCACGGCGCGACACACGTCACAATCCTCGCACCATGTTGGCGATGGCGTGTAACAGTGTTACATGCAAGGGTGTTATCCGGAGAGGTCTCCACATTCTTGTTCTCCTCGAGTTACCCTGGAGTGGAGGCCATAAAAATTCCCTGAGTACTAGTATGACTACGTTGTACAAACTTTCAGAGTGAAAATTATCCTTCACAGCTTGCTTGACTGGCTCATTAAGAATAAGACATTATGCGTGTCATGCCGTTGATAGCAAGGTAGATCTACACTGTAGACGGATGATAGCCATGCGTACAAAGGGGTCAACAACATTCATTCGGTCCAACACACAAAGACTAAGATTAGTGATGTGTCCAACATGGAGGATGTGTGTGTGTGGGTGTGTTACAGACATTGTAGGTAGTTGTAAGAGGTGTGCATGCGATCCATGTCTACTCCTATTCAACCCCTGAGACGTCCCAATTCAATTTGACTCAGTGTACAATTTGTAATGTAGATACAAAAATAATATGTTGAGAATGCCCAGAATTTGGAAAATTCCCTTGTACACACGTGCACAAACACACACGCGTGCAGACACACGCACGCACACCACACACATGCACACACACCACATACCTACCTTGAAACTGGTGCCTTTAGAGGTTCTACAATTAGATCATAGTCGAGGTGGGTTTCGTAGGGAGTAGCGAAGTCGCAGCATGGCAATGCACTGGGTCAAGCGAAACTGCTGACTCACACTGTATTCGAATCTGCCGACCTGTGCCGTAGACATTGCACCCATGAGCGCATCCAGTGGCCCACCACCATGATGCAAAACACCGGTAATATAATTTTGTATAACCTCCATGGGTGATGTAGTGGCTCAAAGGGCCGGAAAGAGAATGGCTGTGGAATTTGTTGCATTTTGTTTTGGCCAAGGTACGATCAACACGAAAATTCCCATGGACAGATACTGCACGCGTCTTCACTCACGCGCACACACATACGCGCGCGCGCGCAAACACACACACATCTGTTTGACCTCTGGTCACTCTTTCGCCCAAGCTGTTAACTTGTTAGATATGCTCTCATGGTGTTATATTTCTGGCTCCACTCTTGTTGTTGCTGCTGTACACAGCTGAGTGAGTTTAACAACGGTATTTATGTGGCCGCCACCACTTCAAACTCTCCTCTTTGCACGGTCAACATTGTGGTGAAGGCCGGCAGCCGTTATGAGCTTCCCGGTGAGGAGGGCCTTGCTCACTTCATGCGCCGTCTGGCATACAAGGTAAGAAGGCACAGTGCGTACAACACATAGCGTGCTGTTCAACACGTGCGTACACGCAGACCTGACTGCTCAAAGCACCCCGGCATGCTTTGTCCTCACTCGCTGGTCTTTCCATTAACTTTGGCGATGCGAGTTGCCGAGAACACCAGTTGACCCTGGGCCGTGCCGTCCTCTGGGACACGTGGTTGCCCTAGTAGAGTGATAACCTTGGCAGGTAGTCAAACAAGAATCGAGATTGCATGGTACAGTGGTGCACACGAGCCCGGCTTTATTGACAGCTGGTCTTTCGTCACCAGTTTGATGCCTGGTCTCATAGACAGGTAGTCTTTTGTCACAGGTCTGATGCCACTGTAGTTTCAGACCCGAGTCAACAGGTTGCTAAAGACTGACAACGGGTCACCTATGCGGAACACAGGTTAAGCTGCAGCTTTTCTTTGAAAGGTCGCTCCAGGCCCGGCCACCAAAATAATTGATCAGTTTTACTAGCAACACTCACTGTTTATGAAACCCTAACAGTTGCTGCCATGATCATCTGTAAATGCGGGTCTTTCCCATTGTATTGCGCCCTCTTTGCTAAACTTACTGAGCTTCACCTTACACGCTGCCTACTATCTGCTGTGTGTGTGTGTCCTACCTTGTTCCACCTCCGTACAGTCCACTGACAAGCACACCGCCATTTACATGACCTGTCTGCCCCAGTGGTACGGCATGAAGCTTTCGTAAGTACCTGCTCTCTTTCTCTCTCTCTCTCTCTCTCTCTCTCTCTCTCTCTCTCTCTCTCTCTCTCTCTCCCCCCCCTCTCTCTCTCTCTCTCTCTCTCTCTCTCTCTCTCTCTCTCTCTCTCTCTCTCTCGCTGCATTTGTGTGTGTCTGTGTGAATCTCTGCAAGTGTGTGTGTGGTGTGTGTGTGTGACCTGTCTACGCTTTCCCCGCATTTACACGCCGTGTTGCCTGTGACTCTTCGCACCCTAGGCCCGAGCTCTTGCAGTTTCTGTTGCGTGTGGGCATTCTAAGAGTTGTGGTACCCCTCACTTACAATGCATACTGTTCTTCACCAGTGCCACCTTGCTTTTCATTGCCAATTTGCTAGGAGGTCTCGGGTGATTACTTCTCGCTCTTCCACGTTACCTACATCACTACATGGCCGTGCATTTTAGCCTTTACTCACCATTGAGTGTGTGTGTGTGTGTGGTGGTGGGGGTGACATTTGTACCTAATGGGTGGCCGGGGTGTGTGTGTGACATTTGTACCTAATGGGTGTCAAGTCATCACCCTTCCCAACCAATAGCTTTTTACTAGCGTGCACAGTCGAGTCAGTCTCATTTGCTCCTTTCAGAATTCATTGTGCTAGTTGTGTCTTGTAGTTCTCTTTTGAATGCTTTGGAGCTTCAAAGCCCTGACTCGAGTGTCACATTGCTGATACACCATGCTGTTGGCTGTATTTGCCGGATGCTCTCCTGGTCTGAGCTTCATCTCTATTGTGCGTAGGAAGTCTGTTTCCTGTGTTTTGCCCGGGCTGCGAGTAAATTTTAAATTTTGCCCAATCATGCTTGCTTGAGTAGAAAGCAAACATTTGTTTGTTATGTTTGTGTGCTTGCAGATGCACCGGTACTCGGGAGTCCATCGTCTATTCCGGCACCTGCTTGAAGGACGATGTGTAAGTACTGTGTTTTCACCAATTCTTGGTGTGCTTTTATTTTCGCTACTTTCGGTACATCTGTTTCATGCCAAACACTGTCAATAGCTTGCTCACACACTGGCACACGTAATCCAATAGGTGGCGGTGGTCATGCTTGCCAGTGAAGTAGCCAGTACATGAAGTGCTGAGAGCAATTTTTCTGTAAAGTTTACTATCTAGGGGGTTGTGGGTGCGCTGCCTGGCTCAACACACATTCGAAAGCATGCTCTATGGTTGTCACTGATTAGTGTGCATGAACGTGTCTTTCTGGTGTTGCTCTTTCTGCCATGCTACTGTACAGTGACAACATGTTGGACGTCATGTGCCAGACCATCGTTGCACCGAAGATCTACAACTGGGAGGTCGGTCGATGTACATTGTGTTCAGTTCTTTGCTACTGCTGGCCGGGGTTGCCGCTGCTTGTGGTGCTACTTCCTCCTGAAACAAAAACTTCGTGACTTTTTTCTCTGCTTTTGAAGGTGTTGCTGCGCTCGAAAAATCGAACAATACATTCAGGTTGACAGAGAGATTGGCCCTGCTTCATTATTCAGCTGTCTGTGGGTCTGCTCGTAGTGGCATTCAATGTACTAGCAGCCGTTGGTGGATCTCTGTCTCTTGTCCTTCATGCTTTGTGCTTGTTTTTCATTCCTTTCTTTGTCAGGTTCACTACACACCTGCTGAGCATGATGGTCTCACCGCTCGTCTCATCGATGCCCGTCAGCGTGTTGCACAGGACAACGGTGGCCTGGTCAACAACCGTGCTGGATGTAAGAACAAGCGCCTCTCTGTCCCTTTCTCTTTCTCTCTCTGTCTGTCTCTCTCTCTCTCTTTCCCTCTCTCTGTGCCTCTCTCTCTTGTTCTCTCTCGCTCTCTCTCTCTCTCTTTCTCGCTCTCTTTCTCTCTCCCCGTTCTCTCTCGCTCTCTCTCTCCCCGTTCTCTCTCTCTCTCTTTCTCGCTCTCTCTCTCTCTCTCTCTCTCTCTCTCTCTCTCTCTCTCTCTCTCTCTCTCTCTCTCTCTCTCTCTCTCACTCACTCAAGGGAGACACATTTGCCTTGTGCCCATTTTGCTGCTATTGTATCTGTCCTTCTTGGCTTTCAATTGTTTGTATCTGATCGTATTGTTTGTTTGCCTTGTCTGTGTGTGTTTCTCTGTTGTCTGTAGCTGTGATAAACGCTCTGCAGAACCACGCTTTCCGGTAAGCCCCAGTTCACTGAGGCTGTGCTGCTTGCTTCTTGGCATTACTCTATGACATGACCTTATATTACAAGTGGAACGTGAATGAATTCTAAGATCGTTATCTCCTCGTCTGCGTAGATGTGTGATACGTTGCCGCCGCCGCCCGCCCCCCCCCCCCCCCCCTTCCTCAGACCTTTCCCTTTTCATACCCTCAAACTATAAAAAATTGACCATCTCTTTACACATAGTTATAATTACAAGTTGTGAAAGTGTCAGTCATTGCTATGTGCAGCTCGGGCGGGGTAGTAAGTGCAGCATTAGTCCATTATCGCTCTTCTTCTAAACTAAAGCATGTTTTCATCTTCATTTACTTTCTGCAGTGGTGGTCTCAGCCAGTCCGTGTTCTGCCCCGACCATCGCGTCGGAAATGTCGATGAAGAGCACGTAAGCAACAATTCTCCTGTATTATGCACACATTCAGCAGTTCTCCTGTAGTAGGGATGTCAGCAAACGCACTGCGCAGACCTCTGCGCATGCATTGCGTCATCGATTTTTTGAACGTGATCGTGGCCGACAGAGAAAACATGGCCGCGGTCTGTTTGCACCGCTGGGAGTCGTAAAATTACTGTTCTTCTGTCCCCGCGACCATTCAAATCATACGCGATACTCGAGGACACACGTACTCACCACGTTCTCCCCGGTCGATTTCTCTGAAAGTTTGCACATCGTGAAACACCAGTATGAGAGGTGTTCAGGCCAATTTTCAAGGAATTTCCCTGGTTGGATCGTTCCAAAATCAGACTTGCATTTCTCGCTGGTGAGTAACCAGCTTCGCGCTTGGTAGAGAGTTGCTGCAATCAGCTCCCTGATGTCTTCGCTGCCATTGTCAGAAGCGATGGACCATGAATTTGTTTGAGAGTCTCTGGATGCTACTATTCCTCAGCCTAGTTTTCAGCCATTCCGTGCATCTTCTTCGCACGATTTATTTTGCAAAAAAATGAAAGTGTTCATGAGTTTTCTTGTCGGCCGCGCGTAGTGGGCCAGGCTGACCTGCGCAGATGGGCTGCGCAGTGCGTTCGCTGATACCCCTACCTCTAGCATAATTATGCACACATCCAGCAAGCGATAAATGTCCATGTTGTTGTTGTATGGCAGATGGCTGGGTAGTACCACTCATTGCCTCCATTCGCCCTTTCCATCTCTGTCAGCATGTAAACTTGGCTGATTACGGTGCATAGCTATCATACTCACCCGTTTAGAATCTCCTCTTGAATATAAAAGCCCCCTCCCCCATCCCTATGTGATGACTATGTTAGAGATGGACGCCCGTCTCAAACGAAAACCCCAATTCCAATGCTAGTAGTTCCGGGGTGGTGGCCCGTGTGACGTATTGATGGCAGTGCAGATCATAAAGGTATGCTGAGAAGATGAGAGCCGCTCTTGAATAGATGCCGTGTCAACGAGGGCATTTGAGCCAAGCCAAGCCTGCACTTCAGGCGACTAGTCCAAGATGGCGCATGCTGGTTGTGACGTAATACACAGGCAAAATATATGACGTAATAGTCACGTGATAAGACATGAGCATCATATCACATCAGTAGAAGGGCTGGCTTCCAATCCAGTGCTAATCTGCCACAGTAGTGCAGTAGAGGATTGCATAGTGAGCCAGGATACTGTGGGTTGCTTCTGGGAGTAGAGAGAGAGAGAGAGTCCCTGGGCCAGTGCTATCTGTAGGTTTGTACAGTGCTGGCAACTGAAATCTGATCACTGATGTTGGTGCTCGGGTGCAGCACCGATTCTAGTGGCCTCTTTTTGGTAGTGTACAAGCTCGTCCTGGGGTTTGCAATGTGAGCAGCGCACCCAGCTGGGGTCTGATTTCACTTGCCACCACTCTAGATGTACAGTGAACCTGTTTAAGCCCACCGCTCAAGGGACTTTCCTAATGTGGCCTCTCTGAACAGGTGGCCTCCTTGTCCAGGGTCCTTTGACTGTAAACACCATCCCGTGGTCCTCTAGGGCAGGTGGTTGCCTTGACAGGTTTTACTGTAATGTAATCTCTTTCTCGTTGTTGTCTCTCTTGTTGCCCTGGTTTGTCGCCCAGTGCGTGGCATACCACAAGCGTCGCTACCTCGGCAGCAACATTGGCGTGTTCGCCGCTGGTGTGCATCCCGACGACCTGGTCACCTCCGTCACTCGCCACGGCCTCTACAACCTGCCCAAGGGTGACCCTCTCACTCAGCAAGCACAGGGTGCCAGCAAGTTCACCACGGGAAACTATGAGAGCAGAATACAGACTGGCGACAGCACAGTCATTGCCGGCCTTGTTGGACAGGGTGCCAGGTAGGCCATCACCGAATGCAATGTGCTGTTGCTCGTGTTGTGTGTGTGTGTGTTGCTGCTGCTGCTGCTGCTTGTGCTGGTGCTGCTGCTGCTTGTGGTGCTGCTGCTGCTGCTTGTGGTGCTGCTGCTGCTGCTTGTGGTGGTGCTGCTGCTTGTGGTGCTGCTGCTGCTGCTTGTGGTGCTGCTGCTGCTGCTTGTGGTGCTCCTGCTGCTTGTGTTGCTGCTGCTGCTTGTGTTGCTTATGTTGCTGCTGCTGCTTGTGTTGCTGCTGCTTCTTTGGCTGGTGGCTGACTGTGTCCTGACGTATGTGTAGGTCCTCAGCTAGTGGTCGTGCTTGCCAGTGAAGTAGCCAGTATTGACCTTGCCAGTAAAATGTCAGTCAAGTTGAACTGCAATTAGTCGGTTGTGAACCTGCTGAATATAGAGAACCGCCATTATGGTACACCTCCAATTTGCCATACCGATCACTGTCATGTCCACCGCACTCTCTCACATGCCTTGGGATAGAGATAGTGCGGTTGTTTTTGCACAACATGGATTGTGCCATATTAATGGTGGAAGTGATCATCACCCATGTTGCCTGTGTGCTATGTTCTTTTTGAGCCCTTTGCTTCCTGTTTCTGCTACTGGTGTGCGTGTGTGTGTATGTGTGCACAGCCTGACCGACGAGAAGCAGCACATCAGCTCTCTGCTGTTCCAGCGTATGTTGGGTTCCAACGCTCCTCTGGAGAGCGGTGTCTCCACCTCCAGGTAAGTGGGAGTGATTCTGACATGACTGTTGATGTTCCCCCCTGTGTGTGTGTGTGTGTGTGTGTGTGTGTGTGTGTCTCTCTCTCTCTCTCTCTCTCTCTCTCTCTCTCTCTCTCTCTCTATCATCCGAGAGACCTTGGAGTTGTTTGAGAAGACTCCTGAGCATCTCTGCTACCATCTAGGTCGTTAGACTGTTGAATTACGTTTAGAATTGAGCGAGTTACACTCCTGTTAGGCACGCACTGCACAACAATAGATCGTGAACGGCCCAAGGGGTTTAGATCGTTGTAGCTGTGACCTGAAGATTGAAGATGGGCCTTGCCCGAAAGTCGGATATTAAACACTAGTCTTTATTACTGGTTGTTGTAGCCCAGAGACCGTCTGAAGAGTGTTGTGATGATGTGTGGCTGCGACCGTGAATGTTATCTGTGTATTGTTATAATTATGTGGTTTCTTTTGAACACCATCTGGGTGTGTTGTTTCTGTTTTAATTGTATTCTAACTAATTCTTTCTCACCGCGTTTCCTGTAGGCTGCAGGTGGCCGCTGACAAAGCTGTTGGCAGCACTGCCTCGGCTCCACCCACTGTCAGCTCTCTCAACATCAACTTCTCCGATGCCGGTCTCTTTGGCATGCAGGTCGAGGCTGGAAAGTCCGAGATCCGCGATGTAAGCCCCTCTCTCCTGCTTGACTATCAATTATTGGTCCTCTCTATCAAAGACAAAAGAACAAACTTTCCCACCGGTGTTCCTTCTTCTTTGATAGTATGGGCACAATATGTGGATACTGTTGGATGAAGCCAGCTGATCATATTCCTGCACTGCGTATATTCATACCGTTGCAGGGACGCTCATATCAGACTGGCTGTGTTGGATATGAAGGATAATGGCTGTGTCTTTTTCATCGTGGTGCACACAGATATTGTAGATGTGGTGGAGATGAGGGATTATTGTTGCGTCTTTTTCATGGTTGTCACGCCAGTGTTGAACGTAAACCATAATTTTCTTTTCTTTTTTTTCTTTTCTTTCAGGTACTGAAGGCGGCCACCGCTGAGTTCACCCGGGCCAGCTCTGGTGTCACAGAGAAGGAGCTCAAGATGGCCAAGTATGTCACCTTCTCATTGTGTGCTGCTGCTATGCCTGTGTCACAGTGTTCTTGGTGAATGCAGCTGCACTGGCTCGAATATGTGCATGGTGTGTGTGTGTGTTCACATGCTTCGCCAGTTGTGTGGATTAGGCAGTTATCTGGAGCTAGTTTGATCTGTTTCATTCAGATCTTGTCCACTACCTTTGCTAAGAGAACCTCTGCGGGTGCAGTGCATTTGCAGATTTGCGCGCTTCTCTTGCAACGGGCGTATGCATGGTACATGGTGTGTGTGGCACGACAGCTTTCCTGGGTTGTGCCGAGTCCAACATGAGCTTCCGAACACTAGCTATGCTCATCGCAAGGCCAGGATTGCCTGCATTGAGAAAGGCTACTAACTCGGGTCCAGCCTCGAGGAGAATCCATTCAGTGTGGTATCTACCTTTGAAAGTGACGTCACTGTGTTCTGTGCAGGTGCTTGTCTGGCTTGTTGCGTCCTGAAGAGCTCTGCCTTCTATAGTAATGCAGGGTATTTCCCTATTCCTGTCTGTGTGTTCTGCATACTAAGCACTCCGTCGCTGTGTGTGTTATGCCTTTGTCCCCCGTTTTGTCCATTCCAGGGCTCAGCTGAAGGCTGACCTTGCTGAGACGCAGGAGAGCCATGCTGGTATTGTGGAAGACATGGCATACCAGGTTAGTTACTCTCACTACACACCATGCCAAGGCTACACCAGAGTGTCCTACTCCGGCTATCGGGACAGTGCAGTTTGTCGCTTACTTAATTCTTGACGCCGAATACAGTAAAAACGGGTGTTACGCGTTGTACTGAAGCAGTGCGATACTGTGACCATCACGATTCCCATGATCCGTCACTCATGCTGTGAGCGATGAACTCCATTTTCCCTAACTGATATTGTGTTGTCCTACTTGAGATCCACTATGACTTGCTTATATACATGTAAGCTCAGACTAAACCCAAATGTTGACCGTGTCTCTTGAAGAGGTTTTGCCTGACCCTGTAAACGCCAGTGCCCAATGTAACAATGATGACTGTTGTCTCTCCACTTTATGCAGCCTGCTCCCACACGTGGTGCTGCTTTGACAGGTGCATGACTGTGTGTGTGTGTGTGTGTGTGTGTGTGTGTGTGTGTGTGTGTGTGTGTGCGTGTGTGTGTATCTGTCAGCCGGTGCTTTGTTTTGTCGTTAGGCATATGAATTTTTCCTTTCCCCTGTTCACACTGTGCTTGATAACTTGATTGGGTGTTTGTTTGTTTGTGTGTTTGTTTCCTCGTGTTCAGGTCATGTACCGTGGTGGCAAGTACCTTGTTCCCGAGAAGGTCGCAGAGCGCGTTGAGGCCGTTACACTCAAGGACGTCAAGAGCGTAAGTACAGAGCACCGGGGCTAAGGGGTATCTTGTCGCTCTCTCTCTCTCTCTCTCTCTCTCTCTCTCTCTCTCTCTCTCTCTCTCTCTCTCTCTCTCTCTCTCTCTCTCTCTCTCTCTCTCTCTCGCACGCCTTCACTTTGCGAATGCTGTCAGCAGTTCTGACACGACCATTGCATCTGAGTGGGTGGGCGGGCTGGGTTTGCTAGTATTTCTATTAACTAGCCAAGCACGTGTGTGGGCGTGTACATTCTGAGCCTGCATAGCTGCATAGCTTTCACACTTTCCTCCTAAACCCTATGATTACATGTACATGTACTTACCCATCTTCCTGTTTTCGCCGTGTTCCTGCGTGGATGGTTTTTGGTCTTCTCTTCCTGCTTCCTTTCTTGTGAAGTGCACTTTGGTATAGACAGAGTGTTTGTTGAATCTCCATTGATTCACTGCTTACTTGAATTGCCCTGTGTGTGTGTGTGTTGTGTTGGTGTGTTGCAGTTTGCCCAGTCTGTTGTTCAGAGCAAGCACGTGCTCGTGCAGCACGGAAACCTGAACGAAGCACCTCATTTGGATGAACTCGGCCTATAAGCGGTAGTGTTCTGTTAGCTCATTGCCTTCTATAGCTCTTGTTGCTGCTGCTGCTGCTCGTCACCACCGCTATTTTGCCCCGTAGTCTCGTTGTGAACTTGTTCAGCAGTGTCCTCTGCTGCCTGTGTCCTCCTCTCCCGTGCCATCATCATTATCATGAAAAGCTCCGGCTGCTTGTCGGGCTTGTTTCTATTCTTTCCGCATCCTTCATCTGTTTCTCTAGCTCTTTCTCTCCTCGCTCGTCGTTGCTAAATTGTACATATTTTTCTCTCTCTCTTCGGTATGACATTTGATTTATGTATGAAATTATTTAAATGATGTGAACCAATTCATGCTCGGGTATAGAGCTAGACCGGATCTCTCTGGAGCTGATATGTCGTGCTGTATGGTTCACTCCACTGTGCTGGGACGGCCGCTCAGTGTGGATTTGACTTATGCTTGTTTGAGTTTGCCGTACCGGTATGATCTACCGGTAGCTGTTGTGCGCAGGTTTACAGCCTGTCAACGTCATGCAGTTACTCTAGATTGTGAGTCCTTCTTGTGTGTGCTCATTTCTGCGCACACTGTTTACTGTTTTGCTTGTGTGTACTGCATGCAGTGATGCAGCATTTATTATGTAATGCTGAAGGCATCAGACGCTCTTGTAGATCATAGGTTTGTGATGTGTCACTTGGGTGGTTTTTTCCTCTAGCCTTGGTCAATGATCCTAAATTCGATGCGAAACCCTTCTTCGTTGGGAGATAATTTAATGATCCATTCAAATGCCATGCAGAAACCAGCGCTAGTTTCGTCACCGGCATTTATTTTCTTGACTTCGTTTCATTTTCGCGCTGAAATTAGCGCCGGTTTCAGCGCTAATTTCATTACCGTGATTTTTCCATTTTCGCGCTGAAGTAAGCGCTAATTTTAGCAACGTGATTTATTTTTTCTGAACTTTATAATTTTCGCGCTGCTTTCAGCGCTAATTTTATCGCGATGATTATTTTCGCACTGCTTTCAGCGATACTTTCAAGACTGTGATTTTTTGTTGATTTTTTCCATTTTCGCGCTGAAGTTAGCGCTAATTTTAGCAACGTGATTTATTTTTTCTGAACTTTTTCATTTTCGCGCTGCTTTCAGCACTAATTTTATCGCGATGATTTATTTTCCAGCAAATTTTCATTTTCGTGCTGAAATTAGTGCTGATTCCAGTGCTAAATTTCATCACTGGAAATTTTCTTCAGTGATTTCCACGCTGAAATTAGCACTAATTTCACCACTGAATTTAGTACCTTTGATGGCAATTTTTCAGCGCCAGGATTTCGAGAAGTTCCAAGTATTCACCATGCGAGAGAAAAGTATTCCAAAATAGACGCGCGTACGCGGAGAGTTTATTCCTATTTTTTCATTCATGGCTGAATACTGTGTGCATGTGACAGATGGCGGAAAACCTCAGTGCAATATTGCTCAGGGAGGTATTAATTTAGGCGCTACTTAGCTACTTTACGGCGTTGTGATGTAAGATACTGGACAGAAAACCGCCTTGTCTTGCCTTTTGCTTGTGCAATTGTTGGATGGCTTTCATGTGGACAGGGAAAGGGTCATACTAAAATTATTATTATTAGTGTGTACATGCATGCATGCGTGTGTATGTGCATGTTATTATTACACTGTAATGACATGATTGTGTGTATGTAGTGCGATTAGTATACCATGCATGCAGTTCGTACATGCATCTGAGAATCTTGTGTGGATACTGGATACAGTGGGTAGGTCAGCAAAATATACATAATGTATACGCAAGAGCAAGTAAGCTCCTAAGCTCATCAATAATAATTACTCTTGCTATAATTTTTTTAAATTAAAAGAATATACAAGCAGCAGTTGATGAGAAATGAAGGAGAAAGCATGCATTTTTCGCCCGGCTAACTTACAAATCAGTATAGCTGTTTTTCATCAATGCCAGTGATAAACAATAGTGATGGGATGTAGCCAGCACGGAAAATGATTAGTTTTATCATGTAACATTGTTATCTAAGCTATTCTGTTTGATATAATAATTATAGTATTCAGTTCAAGAGGGGGAGCAGAGAATGAAGTCTGCAAAGGTAAATCTTAGATTCCAACTCGCTCGCAGTGTAAAATTCGCAGTTGGAAAGCTGCTGGGGTTCTTTCCGTGTCACCAACACAAGCCATGAATACAGCAATCAAATCGGTACGCTAGACAGGCAATCAAATATTTGCACTATCATGTCCATATACTTGATTTCATAAAGTTGCGTATATTTGCCGAATACTTCGCGAATGTTTGGTTTACAATTCTAGAATTCAGCTACTTCGCAGTACACTATTACGTCTTGATTCCCAATGAATTCCAATGAATAGTCATGGTCAGTGCTGCTGAGATGTCTAGCCCTCCTGATCTCAATAATTATTGTGTGACGAAAGCAGCAACTCCTCTATGTGGTGGTCTTTTCGTACTGTTGTCATTATGCTCCGCAATATACAACGCGACTCGCGTCGAATGCGTACATCCTGGTGCTTTCAGCAGACCCGGAACAACACCAGCGTGGAGACCAGGGTCTCGGCCACGACGACCAGCGCGCTCAGCGATACCACCATCAGCACCGAGGCCTGATAGGCTGGTGCACATGCAGACGTGTCCGTCTTCTTGGTCTCGTTGTGGGGCGTGTCACCGTAGAGGCCGCCACCGCCACCGATCAGAACCGTGGAGTTCTGCTTGGAGGCTGTAGAGTTCTTATCAGCAACTTTACCCTTGCTACTGTCAGTGGTACTGGTTTTGGATTCTGTTGCGGCGGCCTCACCACCGGCAGGGAATGCGGTTGGATAGAGGTCAGGGAAGAATTGCTGTAGAAATTAGGAGAAGTCCGGAAGGAGGCAACACAGGAGAGAAGGAGAGAGAGAGAGAGAGAGAGAGAGAGAGAGAGAGAGAGAGAGAGAGAGAGAGAGAGAGAGAGAGAGAGAGAGAGAGACAGAGAGAGACAGAGAGAGACAGAGAGAGACAGAGAGAGACAGAGAGAGACAGAGAGAGAGAGAGACAGAGAGAGAGACAGAGAGAGAGACAGAGAGAGAGACAGAGAGAGAGACAGAGAGAGAGACAGACAGAGAGAGAGAGAGAGAGAGAGAGAGAGAGAGAGAGAGAGAGAGAGAGAGAGAGAGAGAGAGAGAGCACCATGTTCTCGTTAACTGAAATGTGCATTTGCACATTTCACCATACAAGGCTGAATGTTCAGTTTTACCTTGTAGGAAAGATCAATGCATTCGCAACGGAGGTGCCTAACCCAACATTTCACGAAACATGCAAGTCGAGCCAGACTTGCAAGTTGCAATGTTCATTGCAAGCCCAGGCCAGCCTGTTCACTGGCTTTCACGTCACGTACATGCACTGGTAGTGACAACGTACACTCTGAGTAGGCGCCTACAGTAGGCGCCTACCAAAACTATTTTTAATGTTGCATTCTCCTAGACTCATCCTTTGTGATTATGCTCCAGTTCGACACGAGTCTCTAAGCAACATAAAGGAGGTGGCTTTCCAAGTTTCCACACAAGTCTCCGTATCTTTAGGACCAAGGGGGCTTCGAACAAAAGTCTCTTTAGGAACGTAAATTGGGTTTTCGACACAAGTCTCTTCAGGAACATGATGGTGGCTGCAAGCCAAACCAAATTGCACTTTTACTTGCTCACTGCGCCTTGATTCTAGACCGCGCTGGTGTTCATGTGGGCGTGGAAAATTCAGACCGAGTCTCATGGCAACCGTAAGTTTTTTTTTGACTCCCTGCCTCAAACTGGTCACATGGGTTTCCCCGTTTGAGACGGGAGGAAGACTTGGAAGAAATCGCGGAAATAAGACCGAATTCAATGTACGCTGAACCACCCGATGACAGGCAACCCGGAATCCCCTACCTACGAGTGAACATACACCCAGGACACCAATAAGTAGACAGCTTGTTTTTCACACCAGCACATTAACACAAACTTCAGGATCAACAACACCAGCATACACCAGCGTACCTTGACGGTGTCGGAGCCTTGCTGTGGCGTTCCGGGCTGCAGGTACTGCGGATAGTTCACGCCCGGGTTGGGTGGCACACCACCTGCGGGCTGTTTGCCGGGCTGCTGCTGATCCGGTGTTGGAAAGACTGGCAGGGCAGCACCAGGGTATGCCGGGTACGGTGCCGGGAATCCCGGGTACTTCGGCGTCACCGGGGGCAGCATGTTAGTGTGATACCCGGGTGTCGGGTGAGTGCTGTCGGCTGTCGGATGATCGGGTACCGGGTACTTCGTGGTGCCACCAGGGTTTGGGGCAATGTGGTCGCCAGGCTGGACCGGTGGCCAGGGCTGTTGTTGGTCGCCAGGCAGCTGCGGATAGCCTGGCAGCATTGGCTGCCCGGGATAGAGGGTAGGTTGTCCTGGCATTGGCTGTCCGGGGTAGAGGGTAGGCTGTCCGGGCACTGGTTGTCCGGGGTAGAGGGTAGGTTGTCCTGGCATTGGCTGTCCGGGGTAGAGGGTAGGCTGTTCTGGCATTGGCTGTCCTGGCTGTGGCTGTCCTGGGTAGAGGGTCGGCTGTCCTGGCATTGGCTGTCCTGGGTAGAGGGTCGGCTGTCCAGGCATTGGCTGGCCTGGCATTGGCTGGCCTGGCATTGGCTGTCCGGGGTAGAGGGTCGGCTGTCCAGGCATTGGCTGTCCGGGATAGAGGGTAGGCTGTCCTGGCAGTGGCTGTCCTGGGTAGAGGGTCGGCTGTCCTGGCATTGGCTGGCCTGGCATTGGCTGTCCTGGGTACAAAGTTGGCTGGGGAAGGACCTGACCAGGGTATTGGGTAGGCATGGGCTGTCCAGGAGAGGTTGGGGTGACCGGTGTCTCTTGGGTTCCATCCCCAGTGGCAGTGCCATGGGCTGGCGGCGCAGTCTGTCCGGGGTAGGCGGTTGCTTGCTGTTCACCCGGGAAGCCGTGCCCAGGTCCCGGAGCAGTGGGATAGGCACCAGCAAAGGGTGGTTGGTAAGTCGGTCCGGACACTGGCCGTTGCTGTGGGCTATACGTGGGCATTGGGTAGGGGCCGGGGAACGGTAGGTGAGCTGGTTGTGCTGGCGCGGAGGGATCACCCGCTGCGGGACCGTCTGAGCTAGGTGTTTGAGTACTTGCACCATGTGGTCCCGGGTACACACCTTGTCCCGGTCCGGGCAGGGCAGCTCCAACGTCAGCAGTGACCGGTGTTGGTGACTGTGTTGGCGGTGCTGAGCAGAACCAGGAAGGAACAATGCCGAGGTCATGTGAATATACACACATATGTTCGCATACATGTACATGCACACACACACACATGCACGCGCGTGTGCGCACACACACACACACACACATGATACATGAAACATGTATTTGCCTGATACAGCATGACAGCGCACACAGGCAGGTTCCATACAGGCGAAAATTTAACGCGACCGAAAAGGATTTTGGTCCGAATACGAAATGCTAAATGTTCGTTTCAGGGACAACAAAAAACTTTCGCAACGACACCCAAGGTTGGAGGACATACAGTAGAAGACACACATACATGCACACACACACACACACACACACACACACACACACACACACACACACACACACACACACACACACACACACACACACACACACACACACACACACACACACACACACACACACACACACACACACACACACACTCACGCTGATACAATCTATATTCTCACCCTTACGGTCTGTGCAGACGACTGTGGTAGTGCATGCCCGCGGTATGGGCAGGGGTATGCCATGGAACTCGCACACGGAGTCACTGATCGGCACGCCAAACTCCATGCAGCGATGTGGCCTCGCCAAGAGGAACTCATTGCAGCAGTCTGCCTGGCCGGGAACCCACATGGCACGGCATCGGCGTCGTGCGCAGAAGCGCTGCTCCAGGCTGCCGTTGCGTCCGCAGTGCTCCATGCCCAGCGTGCGCGTGTGTCCCTCGATGTCTGTCTGACGGCACTCCATGTAGCGCGTGTGCACGCACCGTCGGCACGGCGACCAGTCCGTCAGGTTCACCATGAATGGCATGCAAGAAGCCTGGCCATGCCGGACAGAACACACAGAAATGATTCCGGAGTCAGACACAAAACACTCTAATTTCAGAAATCCTAGGTGCTCAATATCTTCGGTATGAGGGCAATTGGCCAGGTTAGGTGAACAGAAATGTTAGGTATGGAGAAACAGTTCCCTATTGGATTATGTGTGTTAGTGTTTGTTCGGTGTATTGAAATTTTAGGTATGAAACAGATGCACGGAAAGTACCGACAATATAAGTACACCGAAAATTTGTGAAATTACTGTACTCAACGTGCAGGTCCACCGGAACCGGTCTTGTTGGTTAGGTCATCACCGGAGCAAAGTTTTGGCCAACACATGTTTACCGTAGTGTCATGTATTACAGCCTGTCTTGTATAGAAGCCTGTTTTGAATAGAATCCTGTTTTTCAAGATACACCGTCAGCACATACGCCTGGTCTTAGTGTTGACACACATAGAAAGTTAGAAATACCTGGTTTGAATAGAAGCCTGATGTGAATAGAAGCCTAGCCCTGACATCGGCTTCTACAGAAATAAGCCCGGCTTTATTACGCGACATTACGGTATGCAAAGTGTGCATGACACATACCTCAGCACATGGCTCTAGATAGACCGGCTTCTCGGTGCCGGCACAGAATGAGTCGTCGATGGTCTCGCCCAGTCTGTCTGCGCATCGCACTGCCCGTGTGCGATTGCCTCCGCCGCAGGTCACCGAGCATGGCGAGTACGTGTTGCTTAGTCTCCACTGGGAGCCGATTGGTGGCTCGGTGGTCGATGGCGCTGCCGGGAAAGCAGAAACAACAAAGACAGTAGCAGAGGTCTGTGAACATGGTCACTAGAACCCCGATCATAATACACAGTAAACTTTGTGTTTGCCAGACCCTGTACCCAGCGACACACGGGACCCTGTACCCAGCGACACACGGGACCCTGTACCCAGCGACACACGGGACCCTGTACCCAGCGACACACGGGACCCTGTACCCAGCGACACACGGGACCCTGTACCCAGCGACACACGGGACCCTGTACCCAGCGACACACGGGACCCTGTACCCAGCGACACACGGGACCCTGTACCCAGCGACACATGGGACCCTGAACCCAGCGACACACGGGACCCTGTACCCAGCGACACACAGGACCCTGTACCCAGCGACACACAGGACCCTGTAAAAAAAAGAAAAGTCGGTGTCGCCTGTACTACGATGGTCAGATCAGTGGCGGATCTAGGGGAGGGCGCGGTGGGCGCGCGCCCTCCCCTCAAACAGTTCGATGTTTTTAGTGCATGCACATGGGCAGTTGCGCAAGTGTTTGCACATGCTGTGACAAGTAGTTTCTAGTGTCAGATATGAAAGTTCTTCTGAACACGGAATAGTTGTTCTCTTAGACTTTGGTTGACTTTTAGTTTTGAAATTAGTATTCAGTTGACCAACTTGTATAGCTAAGTCGGTGAAGGGGAAGGGGATGGCGCACCGCCCGCCCAAGCGGCTAGGGAGCCAACAAACTCTCCATGGATTTTTCGCGAGGCGAACTTGCTCTTCGTCAGCTGCTCAGTCCAGCGATCCGTCTTTGGAGGAGAATTCGGACCACCGCGAAGATCCTGAGATCGAGGTCTGCTCAGACTCTGATCTTCCCCAGATGGAATCCGAAGTAGATTCTGACGACGATGGTGGGACTGTCAGTAGTAGTGATGCGAGTCAGGAGCGTTTACCTGTTGAAACTATCGCAGATGACGACGTTGTGACTGTCACGAATGTGGCTGGTGGCACTGCTACGCAGCGAAGTTACTCGGATGCTGTTGATGCAGCTATTGGCGGTGCAACTCTCAGCGATGCAGAAAAGCGCAACAAATTTGGGAACCGGGAAGCCTGGTAAGCAGACGGTGTTGCCATCTAGGGATTATCCCGACAACCGCCGAAAGACCGGTACTTCCACTCACTCGCTGCTACTGAAGTGGTTTGAGTGGCTTGCCTATTCCGGAAAGGCTGGCGAGGAAGGCGTTTTTTGTGCGCCGTGCGTCCCGTTTCCTACATTGCATCGACAAGGATCAACCCGAGGTGAATACCTCATCTTCCATTCTTACTGCTGGACATGGCCATCCAAGTAATCGTATATTTTATCATTTTGCCATTGTTCTCGATCTCAGCATGTCTGGAGCTTTGAAGCACTATCTTTACACAATTCAACGTAGTACGGCTATGTTCTACTACAGCCAGAGTCCTCAATGAAGTGGTTGAAAAAGTGGGAGTGAGTGCATGTGCTAAAATAGTAATTCTACATAACCGCTAAGCCTATGACTTAAAATAGCCGCTATGTCGTAATGTGTACAAAATACAAGTACCGCATGGGTTCCCTGTCATGAATATTACCCGCGCCCTCCCCTCAGCTGAACTCTGGATCCGCCACTGCAGATGAACCGTGAAGTACAGGGTGGATGTCTGTATTTTATGACAAACATCTGGGTGTGGCTTATACTCCAGTGTGGCTTATACTCCAGTGTGGCTTATACTCCAGTGTGGCTTATACTCCAGTGTGGCTTATACTCCAGTGCGGCTTATACTCCAGTGCGGCTTATACTCCAGAAAATATGGCACTTGTATACACAGTCGACTTCACTTATAATGAACTCGCATATAGCGAATTTCGTGATGTAGCGAACTCCTGTCCATGTCCCTGTTTGAACCCGTACAAAATTGACCCTTCATCGCGAACAGTTTTCGTTAAAAACGAATCAAATATGGTAGGGTCGCATGTAAACCAAGTGCATTCATACTGTCATGAACCACTTGCCAGTCACGACTTGCTGCTTGTATGGTGTGAGTGCACGTCTGTTATAACAACCTTTGGCTATAAAGAACTAATTCACAATGGTGTTTGTTATATCAGGAGACGACTGTAGACATGTGCATCTATATGGTCGGTACCTGTGGTGCAGGATCCAGTGCACGGGATTGGCGCAGGAGTAGTCTGTCCAAGTTCAGACCCGCATGGCACCTGCACAATACACATGTACACGGAACATCCACAGAGAACGGTTGAAATTGGAAACAGGGAAACAGTTCTGTATTAACTACCATGGATACAACATATTACATGCAGGGTGTCGCACACGGTACGGTCACTACGGTATATTGACCGTACCACTATTTGCCCCAAGTGCCCCGTGAATCAAAAAAACGCACTGATTTGGGCTCTAAATTTCCAAAATTTTCAGCTCAGCCACCCCTCCTCATGAGTAAATTGCACTTCACATGGCTGACCGTAGCACACTAAATTACCTTCCGACATTGCCCCTGCTTGTAAGGCACATAATGAAAACCGTGGGCAAATTCCGTTGTGGCTCAGAGTTTCATTGCTGAACCAATCATCAGACTACAAACACTGTCGTTGTCTGATGATTGGTTCAGCAATGAAACTCTGAGTCACAACGGAATTTGCCCAAGGTTGTTCATTGTGTGCCTTTGTGTACGCCGCTCTGCCCGGATCAGCTATTGAGCACTTTCGCAGAACCTAGGCCTATTGCCTCTGTACTATATGTATGGATAGTATACAACTGCATATACAACTGCAGGGGCGTCGGAAGGTATTTTAGTGTGCTACGGTCAGCGATCTGAAGTACAGTTTACTTGTGGGGGAGGGGTTGCTGAGCCGAATATTTTGGAATTTTAGATCCCAGATCAGTGTATTTTATTGATTCATGGGGTACCTGGGGCAAAAAGGGGTACGGTCAATACCGTAGTGACCGTACCGTGTCAAACGCCCTTGACAAAGTACAGTTAAACCTGTGTTTCCTGGACCCGGAATGAAGCGGGATCCTGTATTAACTGGAACAATTGTCATGCACCAAAGTGCAATGGATCGAACGGGCATCCCTGGATCAAGTGGGATCCTGCCATATCAGGACAGTTTCCGCTGCAGCAACGGCGTCCGGTTAGGGCAGGTTTAATTAACTAAACTTACTGAAACATACTCTGGATATAACAAACTATGGATATAATTATCATATTCTGGATATAACAAACAATGGATACAACAAACTATGGATATATCATTTTCTGGATACAACGTACTATGGGTAATAAAGTACTGTTTTTGCTGACCCAGAATCATGTTATATCAGTCTTGGATATACAATGTAGTAGCAATGTACAGTACATCGGCTAGAAACTGTACAGACCAGCAGACGGCTCTTGAAGGCGTATACCCCAGGGAAATACGGTACACACGCAGCACATCCGCTTACCCGTCCACACGGCGCTGTCTGGCTGGGCTTGTCAGGGCTACTGCACTGGGCGTCGGGTATAGTACGTCCCGTGGAGTCGGCACACCGTACGGTGCGTGTGTAAACACCGTTGTCTCCGCACGTAGCCGAGCATTCCTGATTGAACTGTCCTGCTCTCCAGTGACTGTGTTGTACACAGACAGGGGAACGTGAACAGTAAAGACACAATCAAAATTGAAACAAGGAAAACGATGGGGCACAAGTTATGCATTAGAGTCCACCAACTAAACCAGGTTTTGAACAGTCAGACGTGCACAAGGTAGCACCAGACTGACAAGGAGTACTGCGACATTCCATGGCAAGGAAGCGAGCTTGTGCAGCACGGTTTTCCTTGTTTCAATTTTAATAATATTTCCTTGGCTCACCATCCGAGTACTTAAAAAACACAGTTTCAGTTTCAAGTGCAGAACTGCTCTGCTGGAAGCTTGATTTTGTTGGTTAGTGGTAATCATGTTATAAGAGTGTTGCGAGCCTGCAGCAACACAATCCACTAACCGCCCATAGAATGTCATGCGAACATTGCATTTGCTGGAATGTGTGCATGTATGGCAAAGCCTATGACATTGTGTACCTGTATACGCTTGAAGTTCATACTCAGGCATGCATGGCAAAACCTACCACGTTGTTTGTTGTTGCTACTGAAGAACTACATGACCCCAGTATGCCCTCTGGTCATCGACAACAACCCACAGAGGTGACGTTCAGAATGTGGCATTGTGTGCCCTTGAACGCAGGTGTTCCGAGGGACCGTGAGCGGTGCTTGGGGTTTACTCGTGGTGGAACGAATCCTCCCCGCATGCACTTGGCTAGAACCTCCCCCATACGGCCGCTGGCTCGAGAGCACTTCCCACCGGACCTCCGTCGAGACCGAGCTTATTCGCGGCGCACACACGCCCTCCCTGAATTGAAACACTCTCGCGCTGTGAGGGACTGCCATTATGTTCAGGAAGTCCAGCGAATCAAGTTGGTACAGGTGAGGACAATTAGAACAATTAGCTTACCTGACCGAGTGCGCGCTACTTGCGAGCGCCGCCACGAGAACAAGCACGGGTAATGTACCAACTGCCATGTTCTCCTTTGTTCCGTGTACGTTACTGGTCCGCTCCGGAACCTACTTCACACAGGGGTCGAACAGGGTCAAAGTTCTCACTCGCTACAACGAGAGAGCATGGGCTTCTTCTTCTTCAATTTCTGCTTCTTCTCTTTTGTTCTCCGCTCTGCTGTGTGGAAGGAGAGAGCTGCGCATAACGGTAGGAACGACAAGGTTCCTTCCACTCCAGTGCGCCAGTACATGTAGTGACCGCCGCATGCTGCGTCTCTCTGCCAGGGCCCCTGCTTGCTGCCATTGCGTAGATATCACCCACTGATTAGGTGCGAGCTTGCAGCTTGTAGCTGCTGGGGTTCGGCTGCTAATGATGGTGTCGCTGGCTGCCGTTGCAGCATGATGTCGGCGCGATCTGCGCTGCCGTTGCCTGCCGGAACAGCTCGCTCATGGACGGGTGGCGATAAGACCTGGCTGATATAGATAGTAAGCTGGGCGGGCAGGTGCCTTCTGTTCTGCCCAGCGAGAAACTTTTGGACCGTCGCTCCCGTCGCTCCCGTCCTATCGCTATTATAATATGCACACTATTTTAGTATCCTCTGCATGCCATGCATGTGTGTATGTATGTCAACAGTTAGACATCAGCTAGCCAGCCGAACATCACCATGATCACTGCCCATCAGCGACCAACCCGGGGGGGGGGGGTCTTGGGCTGAACCCGACAGCCATCATTCCGTACACTGACACAGGTGCTACTTATCAAGAGTGCAATGCTAGGCGCTGCAGCGATGGTGCAGTGCCAGTGCAACTAGTGGTACTGGTGGTTTCACTTTTGGCGCGCAAGGTGATAAAAAAACCGGGAGTAGAGGTTAGCAGTTGGAAGCTTGGCTTGATGGAGTCCTACTCCTAGCGAGGGTACCGGTGGGCTAGACTTGGTACGGAAAGGTTTAGCCTGTAAAGTGTAAGTCAACCTGCTCTGGATTCTGGTGCTGAAATCGTCGCTCTCGGTTTCGTGTATTTTGTTTGGCACATGTAGACCTACTACTGTAGATCTACACGAACACGTACCTGTACTGAGCTGTAGATCTACATGGCATGATTGTCTGACACAATATCAACATGCTCTGAGGGCAGCTCGACGTTGCTGATTTACGTTCGAAGCTGCCATCGCACATCACTTTCTTTCTCCCTATCGCACAGAGAGCTTGTAGTTGCTGACTACATCAGTGTAGTCTCTGGCTGGTGATGTGGGATATCCTAGGGGATAAGTCACCGGCAACGTAACCAGCACTAGACCTTCAGAGATGACATGGACATGACGTGTTAGGGTGGCCCTTGACGGATAACTGCGGTAGACATATTTGGCGGACAGAAAAGTACCAAAATGATCTTGGTACTTGTTTCTGGTACGTTTCATGCACGGTACGCGGTTTGGATATGTGGATAAAGAAATGGAGTAGAATTCAAGGAAGTGCCTGCCGTTAAGTTTTTATGGTTCTGCCAATTTCCCTGCTTTTCGAGCAGAATCTGCCATTTTCGAGCATTATCCACCCACGGTTATGCTAGAGTGTTCGAGCAAAGAATCCCAGCCATCACGCGGTGGTTGGGCAGGAGAGATGGCGGTGATATTCTGCACTGTGAATATGAATTGCATGTCTGTAGTCTGTGTGGTGCAGACTGCATGAAGCTAGTGGGAAGTTCACACGTCGATGATCGCTTGCAGACAGAGCCAATGCTGTTAGATATACGCGGTGTGACGATACGGACGATGTGTAAGGCGGAGGGAATAACTAATGCTTTGATTGAAAATTCCATAATCAACAGATATCTACAATCTTGCACATTACAGGGCTGCGCAATGGAATTTAGGGAGTGAGTCAAATAATTTGTGCCATGCTCCCAGTGAACATTCTAGTGCTCGTAGGCGCACAAGTTCGCAGGTGTACTAAACGTGCGTGCAGCGATAAGTGTAGTGCACACATACCCTCTAGTATAATGTACTAATGGCATTACCGCATGTAAATGATTATGTACATGTGTGCATGCGGTCACCTCTCAGTCCCTCACACGTGCCCCGATATGCGTACACGTGCGCGACCGGCATCACATAATTTTATAGGAGCTTCCTTCCAAATGTGCAGTCATGCACCAGCAAGCACACACACACACGTGTACGCGCATGCACGCGCACACACACACCACCACCACCACCACGGGAGGCAGAATTGTGAGCGGTATGTTATACAGTCCTGCGACTGGGGAGTAAGTACCCAGGTGTGTCTCCCGCTCGGTCTACGTCGGGACGGTCGACCACTTACAGCCTAGCCTTCCTAAACAAGAGCAACAATAACTGGGCTGCAATAGGCAGCTACCACGCCAGTCGATCACAAACTGCTATCTCCGTTCTTTGGCAGCTTCGAACGTCGAAACCAGGCGTGTGATATTGAATTTCTAATGCCGCAGCCTCGAGCTCGAGGCAAACACCCGCCTTAGCCCACCACATTAGGTGTACCCCCATACTGCCACGACGACTCTCATTGCCCAACAGCCGAATATGGAGATAGAAAATCAACACAACGACGCGGCCGAACCAAGCACGAACATGTCCGCCAGTTCATGTGGAAGGCGGATCACGTGCAAGGGTAGGCTTACAGGATATGGTCTCCAAGTTGTGTGCCCTGGCTGCCATTGAGAAGACAAAAGAGTTCGACAAATGCATCAGAGTTAACCCACTTGGGTTCCTCATCCACCGTCTCCTCCTCCACTACCTTCACACCATTCCCCCACCGGCCAGACTATAAGGGCAAGCCCTAGCTCGAATATGTACGTGTCGGTCTCACCAGCACTATTTTGCACATCAGTCAGAGTGGGCTGGGTAATCTGCCATGATGAGAGTGCGGTGGACATCAGAGATTGTTTGTGTGTTTGTGCACGCAATATAGTCATGTGATCTACCACTACTTCGAAGAACAACCACCCATTAGGTCGGTACCATTTCAGAGCTTCTATTGCACTCATAATGAGACCATTTCAAACTGCTCAAAGCCCCAACCAAAGCGCCCTGTAGAGCAAATCAGATGAGCATTTCCTCACGGCGTGTTACATGTGTTGCGCGTCTAATTAGAGATCCGCGGCTCTTGTCCCAGGCTGCCCCCCCCCTCACACACACACACACACACAACAACGACACAACACACACACACACACACACACACACACACACACACACACACACACACACACACACACACACACACACACACACACACACACACTCTCTCTCTCTCTCTCTCTCTCTCTCTCTCTCTCTCTCTCTCTCTCTCTCTCTCTTCTCTCCTCTATCTGCATGGTATCCCTGTTAGCCCTCCGCCGGTGATCTATACCTTATGGCCATGATGCCCACGCTAGAGCTAACGCTGAAACAAGAGGCAGAGGTCGTCGTTGTTGGCGTGCCTGACCAGCACAGGCTCCAACCTGGAGTCCCTACTCTCCCGTCCTGCTGGAGTGCTGCTAAGCAGCTTTGTGTTTCTCCACGGTAGGGGTGTGCGGAGAATGCTCGAAAAGGTGGCAGATTTGCTCGAAAAGCAGTGAAATTGGCAGAACCATACAAACCTTATGGCGGGCAATTCCTCGAATTCTGCTCCATTTCTTTATCCACATACCAAACATGCATGAAACTTACCAGAAAAAGTACCGAATTCTGCCAATTTTTCTGCCGGCATTATCCGCATATGCCTACTCCACAGTGAGAATACTCCACAGACTAACAGTACAGTCATGTACATAGACAGTTGGTCAAGCGATTGAGTCATCATGTTTAATAATCTTTATTTCAGGAAGTTGGTTTATTTCAGGATTACCCAAAGGCTAACGCCTATCTGGGGAAACTCCTATTTGTGTATGATTATTGTACTAGAAACATTTTTTGACATGCCTGGTTACGTAGTGGTACATGTACTTCTAAGTACATGTATGCCATTAGTCATTACCTCATCAGTGGAGATGCGTTCGAAACGTGGCGGCACACTGCACTGGGCACAGCGGTCATGAGCGGTGCCCTAGCGATTAGCGACTCACTTTGCATCATGTAAATGTACATAGCGTCTATAAGCTGTTCCGCTGTATACGTTAAAACACCCATAAGCGGTTCCGGAAATCTACTGACACATCTTTATGACTTCTTTCGCATAACCTCTATTATCTATCGCCACTGGCACTGCTTTGCCGTGCACTCAATGGTGGTTAGCACTTGGTCGCTACTCCAATTATGTACATCGTATCATGTGTACATGACCCTCGCATTCTCTCTTCCCTGTACAGGCTGCAGGAGGAGGTAGTGGAACCCATGTCTCACGCAGACAGCTGGTCTGTGGATGTTGGGCCATGTCTTGTCCCACACCTCCAAGAGTGGCTCGTCTGTGAATGTTGGACCATGTCTTGTCCCACACCTCCAAGAGTGGCGGCGGAGAGGTATTTCCCCAAAGGACAGTGTAACGCGGCGGATACAAGTAAAGTGAAAGATCCCACGTTCTCTTGACCGCCTGCCACATGTACACACGTATACACTTGGTATTAGATAACCATTGTTTTGATATAGAAAGGTCACTGTTTCCGAACACGGTGTCCTCCACCTAAGTCCTTGTCACATGCTGTCAACTAACAACCAACTACTTGTGCGGAGAAAGACAATGGTGGAACGATTGGCAGGTTCTGCTGGAAAAGCGGCGAAATTGGCAGATCCATACAAAGCCTATGGCGGGCAATTACTCGAATTCTACACCTCTTCTGTATCAATACACTACACTACAGTGCTAAACATGCATGAAACATTACCAAATGCTGCCGGCTTTCTGCCGGCGTCATCCGCTTGCTGGGGCTAGTGAGGGGCTGAGCGTCCGCGAGCCTGGTCGTGTGCGTGCTCATGGTGTGAGAAGTGTGCGGTGCGTCAACTTGAACCCTAGATCTACCATGTTTCTTTCAGTATACCCAAGCCTCTCTCTTGTAGACGGGCAAAATAAACACAAGCTCAACATGCAACAGGAAGAAAATGTACCAGGGAACCCTACACCTACAGCATGCAGCACGTAGACGTGTAGATAAGTAAGTTAGATCTAGATCTACCATAGAACCAAGACGGCAAGAGTACATAAACCCGGTCAAGTTTTATGTACAGTGCTGGCAACTGAATTCCGACCCCACTAGCGGTGCGCTAGCCGCGTTAGCGATTCGTACGAAACGCAAGGGGGGGGGTCGGATTTCAGTTGCCAGCAATGTACAATGTACATGATTGTACTCTTGATACTGATAGAATTAGAACTGATAATGGCATGTCATGTCCAGCGGCTCCATGGTGCTCTGCACGCCACTTGCCAGCCACAGTCGGTGTGCATACATGTACAATCATGTATCGCGGTTCGGGTGACCTTCCCGCGGTGTTCATGCGCGATTCTGTATGCAATCACGTAAATCTACAATGATTATGTAGGAGATAACTAACGCAATGTCACAGTGTGATGTAGCCATGCATTGGCGCATTTGGCGGACGATTATTATTAAATATTAAATTCTGCTCGAAAAGCTGACAAATTCTGCTCGAAAAGCAGAGACAGAACCGTGCAAACCTTATCGGGCAGGCACTTCCTTGAGTTCTGCTCCATTTAATTATCCACATACCAAACATCAGGAGTACATACTAGTAACCAGTACCAGTCCCAGTGGTTATGTACTCTTGCAAACATGCTGCACGAAACTTACCAGAGAGAGTACCAAATTCTGCCAATTTTGCTGCGGGTATTACCTGGTATTTTACAGTATTGCCGGGTGCATAATACGTTTCCAGAGAGAGAGAGAGAGAGAGAGAGAGAGAGAGAGAGAGAGGGGGGGGGGGCAAGATGTGACAGGAGCTGGAGCTGCACAACGTCCGGTAGTATTGACCGGGGAGTAATAAAATACCGGTATTTCATGACTCTCTGTCATTGACTGACGCGATCAGACTTTATCGACCAGCGTTGTCAGACACACACACACCCGCGCACACACACACACATGCACGCGCCAATCATTGGCCAAGTTGTGCTAAGGAACAACACACACGATGGACCTGCATCCTCCCACCAGCCCGTGTAGCGTCGCAGGAAGCGTGAGTTTCGATGTCTGAAAGAAAAAAAAGGTTGATTGGTCTCTGCTGGGATGACAGCTGCTACACTGTACATGCAGTAGAGCATAGCTCAGTGGGTAGAGCATTGCTGGCCTCAAGCCAAGGTCCCTTGGTGGTGACATTCAAAATCAATTCTTCTTCAGACTTGTCTCATGTCCTCAACAAACTCAACAAACTAACGAATAGGTACACAATGGACCTTAGAATTTTATTTTCAAATTAAAAATGCGAAAAATCATGCAGGAACCTAGAAATACAGCAGTTGGAAAAGATGCGAAATCAGCAAAGACTGCTGGTGACTAATGGAGCGAGCACTTGTGTCAAACGTGTGCTGGCCTGGGTACTAGAACTCTTAAACATCGGCACTGGGTAAGCTATACGAGTAGAGCTGGACGGGAGCTGATTGTCATAACAAACTTCAAAGTAATGGTGTAAATGATGGAGCAGCAGTCTGTCAGATAAACGTAGGAATAGTGGAGAAGATGATTCGCGGGAACGGACTATGACAAACAGTAGCCGCAGACAACATGACCGTCGCTCGAGTGCTGCTATCGCGAGGGGTGCAAGCACGCGTGCTCGCGCGAGGACGCTTGTACTCGTGCGCACAGGCCGGTGCAAGCGCAGCGCTTCTCGCGTGCGCGTCAGAGTACGTGAAGTGAGCATGTGCTCGTGCACGTGTTTGGGATCTAGTGAGGTTAGAGTGGGAGCGTAGCGCAACCGTGCATCTCAGACTCGAGACATCAACGTACTCCTCCTTCTTGATGGCTGAACTCTGCTGATCCCATCTACCTAATGGGGTGCGCTCCGGCGAAGGAAAGTCGGGCGGTGGCTGAGAAATCTGCGTGCTAGAGGGCGCGTCAGCAGAAAGAGAGAAAGAGAGAGAGAGAGAGAGAGAGAGAGAGAGAAAATGCCCGGCAAAGATAGGAACAGGCATGCCGACGATGACGCCCCGAAGACCATGCATCCACGCGGCACACACGGACACATAGCGAAAGGACTACTAGTAAGCTGAGAATGGCTAGCGTAGCAGAGCGAGAGCAGAAGAAGACCCGCACTGTGCCTGGTGCTATTTCGGTGTACACTGTCAGTTGATAAACGGTGTTGATTGGTTTGGCTGTGGAGACAGTCGAGTAGTTGCCTCACCCAACACAGCCAGCTCAGAATGGTTGTAGTCATGTTGCGGGAAGCTGATACCGGAGGCAAACATAGCCGACTGGCGCATGTGATGATGCATGGAGACGGCGAACTTGCACAGCTGTGACTGCAGGTCTTGTACTGTGTGTACATGTGCGTGTGCGTGTGTTTAGGGGATAAACACACAAACATAATCCACACGGACATGCACAGATACACGCATGGGCGCATGTACAGACACACGCACACATACGACAGAGACGAAGGTGTGATTTCTAAGGACGTCTTGAGGCTTCTTGCAGCTTCATGTGTAAAGCAAGGAACCTAACAGGACACATCCATTCCCACAACACTAGAAATCTGCTGTGATTGCCATTCAGGACAATACAGTGACTCCCTTGAGTTAGCCAAAGGCCGGTGGAGAATGCAAGCCCCTTGGTTTAGGGCGCGTTTGGTTGGTCGGATCCGGAACAGGATCGTTTAGAACAGGGGTGTTTGATTGGCCTGCACTGGTTTCGGAGTGTTTAGAACATGTTTTGGCCACTCCGACACCCAAGGCTGGAGTAGTCAGAGCAAGTTGCAAAGCCCAATGAAACCAGACAGGGCTACGCAATGAGCTTAGTCTTTGTTTTGATTCGAAGCGATTCTGGCATGTTCAGGGATTACGTAATGGAAGTGGCGATGTACATCAAGGTCTACGTGGAGGTCTACGCGTGATTGGCACATTACTGGTAGTCTCCACTTTCATGATTGAATTTTTGTTTGTCTCCAAAGCTTCTTCTCCGGTTGTATTCACCTTCAAGTTGGTTTCGCCTTCGCATCTTGAGCAACGTAAACATCTTCGAACTCCGTGGAAATTTTGAAGTTCGCGGCACGATGATGAGCTATCATGAGTTCTAAAATATTTCTGGCAAAAATATTCGCTGTTCTGTTTGATTGGGAACTATTGTTGTGACTGCTCCAGTGAATCTGATCTGAATCCGGACTGACCAATCAAACATGCTCCCAGGCTAAGGCCTGTGGAGAATCCATAAACACAAAAATACAAATACAAACGCAGTAATCATTTCCGCAGCACTTACGCCTTTTGTTATCCAGTAGATACAACTTCTCCGTGACGTTCTGCCTCATGTTCAAGAAGCGCCGCTTCGCCATGTGTTGGCAGCGCAGAGCAATGCTACAGAGCAAAACAACAACAACAACACACACACACACACACACACACACACACACACGCGCACAACCCAAAGTGAAGAAGGCAACGTCACTATCACAACAGCTAGTGTCCAGTTGGGAAGCAACGACAGACAAGAGTACAGTAACCAGAGTGTGCAGCTCCGCATCTATGCTCCATAAAACAAATCGCACAACCCTGGTGATACGGTAGAATGACTATGTGAACCGTGCAAGATGCAGCTAAGGGCGCGTTCAGACTACCGTGAACCCCGTCAAACCGTGAATGCCGATAAACCGTGAAGGACATTCACACTACCGATAACAAACTAACGTTGCCGTGAAGTTTTCAGCTCTCACCGCGGCACTGACAAGGGATTTTCCCTTTTTTCCCAGCGCGCATGCAGCCTCAGCACTTTTTTTTTTACTGCCGGTAAAAGTTTACTGCCGCAGCAGCCGCGGCAGTAAAACTTTCCCACCGGTAACGTGCCAGTAACGTCACGTGATCAAATCACCTTGGCGACTTTCCCAATCGGTCACTTTTTATCGGTAGTCTGAACGCGCCCTAAGGTGAGCTACTATACTCTGGTACGTTATATTGAACTGTTAACCTGTACATACACAAAGACATGTTTGCCATGCTGGGTGTATGGATGCTGACACCGAGCATGGTGTGATTAAACTGAAACAAACGTGAATTTCTGTCGGGACAGCAGTGCATATCACTGATATCAGGCATAGTCCAACTTTGCTAGTAAAGCAGTTCTGCTTGCGAAATATCGAAGGGTTTCGAAGAAGAATTTGCCGGCAAAAATGGAGCAAAATATCGGCATGTTAACCGAAAATTGGGAGAGTTTACACTTATACCAGCTCAGTTGACTCATTTTCGCACATTTTGCCAACGCGTTACTCAATTTTGCTCGTTTTTGCCAACACGTGACCCACTTTCTGTTGCCACATGTGCACGTGACAACAAATTTGGCCTAACATTGCAGCAAAAGGTGGAAAAAATATCGAGTGGCTGGCCAACTGAAAGCAAAATATTGACAATGAGCGAGTACAATTTTGCTGCAAAATATCGAAGCTTCACTGGCAAGACCGGGCTTTGCCTATATAAGTGCACATGGGGACTTGTACGCTCTGCATGCTGAAATGGCTTGGATAAATGACCGCTGGGAGTCCCTTCAGCCGGTTTAAGTGCAGGAGTTGGAAGTGAACTACTCACCGATACTCTGCATTGCCGGTGCTTAGTCTGCCTAGATAGGCATGTGAACGCTGCACATGAACACACACACAGACAGACAGACAGACACACACACACACGCACACACACACACACACACACACACACACACACACACAGACGTGTATGCAAACACAAATGCACACACACACACACACACACACACACACACACACACACACACACACACACACACACACACACACACACACAGTGAGGACAGCAGGTGGCTATTCGTGGATAAAACGCATCAGTACTGATACTTGCGCACACACATTTCCTTTGCCAACCACACACACTGGCACCCTAACATCGAAAACGCACATCATCACCGACGAAATAATTGCACTAAGTGAGACGCATGTCAGCCTGCATAAGCTGAAGACTCCATTAACCCTTTAAGACGGTACCGGTATGACGGGTACATGTACATGCGTTATTGGGATAGCACTACACACAAGTCCACATATTTCGACTCCTGATGCACCTAGATGTATTCTACGCATGCGTAGAGATAGCTGATGCGCGTAGCTTTCCGGAGCTGCCGTCAAAAGCCAGTGTCCACATACAAAATGAAGTTTTCCGCCATAGATGTGGCGTCCTCTTCCGCTGAGGAAGCTCACGCTCACATAGATTGAGTTAGTGATTTTTTCGATGTTCAAGCGCTGGGAAATGCCGCTCTTGCAGATTTAGTCACCCGGACGTTGTTTGGAGGTGACAGCAGTGAGGGCGAAGCGTTTGACAGCGATACTGATGACGATATAGCCACTGACAACTCAGTAGACACAGAACCTGAGGTCGAATCCGCCATCACTGATGCCTTTCTTGCCACAGCGCTGAAAACAACAGCACAGAAGAGGAAGCACTTGAGGAATCCTCGTCACCATCAGCTGACGGCAGTGAGCATGTTGACTCAGAGCGCGAACGTTCTCCGCTCGGCGCAAGCTCCGACTTGAGCGACGACAGGAATGTCGGAGCAGATCGCGGAGTTCGCCGAGGCTTGCAACGCGGAGCACCTCGCAGGCGTGAAAGCAGCGGTGGACGAGGCACTGCTTTAAGTAGACCTGGGCCTGCTGGAACTGCTGATTTCCGTACACTGAGCTCAGGTCCTGAGTGGAAGACCAACAATCCCAGCACGCTGCCCCGGATAAAAGATTCTGTCGGAGTCCACGTGTTGGAACCGCTGCTGACATAATGACCACACTCCATTTCTTCAGCCTGCTCTTTGCGTCGAATCTTGCGCTGCTCGTCACGGAGACAGATCGTTATGCTGCTTTCAGGAATGCACCAAACTGGCAGCATGTTGTGCCAGAAGAAATGTCTTCACTTGTTGCCATCATCATTATCATGGGAATGTCACACCGCATAGATGAAACACTATTGGACTACAACTGTATCTTTCTTCAGGAATGATGCAATTGCAAATTGTATGGCTCGTGACCGGTTTCTCCAAATCCTCCCATACCTACATTTGGCAGACAGCAGTGCTGTTCCGCAAGGAGACCGGATTTTCAAAGTAAGCCAACTTGTCGATAACGCAAACGAACGGCCCGTCGTCCGTTGTTAGCAAACTGCCCAGTGGGAAGCTCACACGTCGGAGTGGTACCACGAACTTATTCAATCATTTGAAGACTCGCCATAAGCTCCAGTACCTTGAAGCTGTAGGTGGAAAGCAGGGTGAAGATGCGAGCAAACCGGCAGCAACGAAGTCAGTGTCGACATTCTTCAAAGGAAGCAAAGGGGGGGGGGGGGGGCAGTGGGAAGCTCACACGTCAGAGTGGTACCATGAACTTATTCAATCATTTGAAGACTCGCCATAAGCTCCAGTACCTTGAAGTTGTAGGTGGAAAGCAGGGTGAAGATGCGAGCAAACCGGCAGCAGGAACGAAGTCAGTGTCGACATTCTTCAAAGGAAGCAAAGGGGGGGGGGGGGATGTTATTGAGACTTTTGCTTGCAATGGTAACGTTCAGCAATGAGATGTAATACGGCTGGTGAATGTTGATGATACGCATATTGGAAGCAAAGCATCCAGCTTCTCTTTAGTAATTTTGAGCTGACAGCTTCTGGGTCTATTACTAGTGTACAAAAGCTGACGAGTGCCTGAGCTGTTCATGATTACCCCTCACAAATGACTTCACCGATCGTATCTACTCATGTGCAATGGTGGTTCACAGCATAGCACTTCTCGGCTCAGTTTGCTTCTCTACTCCCTTTGCTTAGTTTGTATAATATTGAAAATCTACCCGTATTACGTACATTTTGCCCGTAAAAGCGTCTGTCTTCAAAATTCTTCCAGGAGGAAATGCAGCATGATACAACACTTGAGATCTCGTGAAGCGGCCACGCGGCCCGTTCTTCAACGTGATAGGCTGATCTAGGGTAGAGCGACCTCAGACCAGCCAATCCAACTCATGCCCAATTTCCTTCCCCTGGGCTGGTGACAAACTGCTATGGCTGACAGTTTTTGACAATTCCATTTATTTCACCCAGTTTTATCAGTCCCTCTCTCTCTCTCTCACTCACACAAACACGCATGCACACACACACACACACACACACACACACACATACACATGCACTCACACATGCACATACGCATCCACCCCACACACACACGCGCACACACACACCCCCTCCCCCGTCTACATCTAACCCTGACCCTGACGACACGAGAGAGAAGCCAACTCACAGCATGTTCTGCTTCCTCTTCATCCATGAGCTGTACCTTCAGACAGAATGACTGCACATACATACACACACACAGGATATGGCAGATGACGTCACTATTTCCACGAAAAGTGACAAAAGAGTAGTAATATTTCCACTGCAACACGACCGAAGGGTGCCCGGTAGACCGAAGTGTCCATAGCCTCGTGGTCGGGATAACCAAGGTACGAGCGTACTACATGCCACAAAACAACAAAGGCACCAGGCCACTCCGCTGCAACTCTTGAGTTTCACGCTACGCAATCAGGCAAGAGGGGTACCATGTACTGCATGCCATATCAAGACTAACATACACACCATGTACTGACGTAGTGTCCTGGCCAAAGACTTACAACCCACGTGCCGAAAGCAGCGCCAAGACGCAGGCGGCCGTCGGATGGGTATTGTAGACCGTGCTTGCTGTACTGTAAGTCCACAAATATTCAGCGCATATTTATTTTCGGCTATTTTCGGCCTGGTCACGTTTGGCCTAAAATTTGTTGCGGCCGAAATTTTTGTTTTGCAAGGTTCAGTGTGACGATGTATCAGGCGGCAGCAGTACAGGCCGAAAACTTGATGCGGCCGAAATGGGTTTTAGCCCTGGGAGGCCGAAATTTGAACTTGCCGGAGATTTGTAGACTTACAGTAAGTGAAATGAAAGAGCTTTTGACCTGTGAGTCACTGAGTGGATTTCTTTGGCCATGACTGCACATTCCGTGTAGAGCTTGTGAATTATGACGTGTGAACACTCACCAGAAAGATGTACTTGAGATCGAGGTAGTGGCGAATTGTAGCACGCGAGTCGGGAATGGCCTGCAATCGGCAAACGACAACCAAGCGCAATTCATTTCAGTACACACACACACACACACACACGCACACACACACACGTACACACACGTATACACACACACACGTACACACGGCCGGGAACGGGTTCTGGAACGACAGCTTTGCACTTGGAGTTGGATTTCACCTAGCTCAACTGCATAACCCCAAAACATCAAATTTAATCCACACCAGGACTGCACACGAAACTTTACAGCGGACGAACTAGAGTTTGTTTCCAGTAGCCATCACCGCAGAAAGCAATCAAGAAGCTTACCTTGGAAAGAAATGTATTCATGTCTGCGATGATCTACACAGTCACACAGAGAGAAGAGTAAAATGAGATTACGGCAGGGCTGAAGAGTCACAATGGGCACAGCTGTGATCAGGGCTAAAGAAACCCGAGCCCGGGTAATGCATGGGGTTCGGACAACTGCTGTGGCTAGCACCCGTGATGTAGGCACGCATGCGGATTGATGGTGCACGGGGGAGACGATTTGTTCAGACAAATGCACAAGCGAGAAGAAGACCCAAAGTCTTGGCTGGATACTATGTTTGTGTTTGTCATGTAGTTTGTTTGTGTCACGCCTGGCGCTATCCCGTATCTGTCCCGTACCGTACCATCAAGAGAAGGAGTATGTATAGTAGCATTATGTATAGCCGTAAATCGGTCAAAAGCGGTCAGCACCAAGAAATGGGAGACTGTAGAGGCCTGGCATATATGTATGCGAAGTGTATCGGGGGAATGCATGCAGGGCGATAGTGCAGTAACGGCTGGCGCTAGCTAGCCAGGGTCCACAAAAGCTTCCTCCGTTAACAAAAACTTCGTGATGGATTTTTTGATGGATATGAAAACGCTTAGAACAGGTCAAGAACAGTTTGTATCGACTGCAAACGACTGGACGAAGGTAGTTGTTGTTGTTGTTGTTGTTGATTTTTATATTATTTCACAAGGCCAAACGGGCAATGGTGCCCAATTCCATGGAAGCGAATTTAGTTCAGCTCATGTACAGCGTCTTTACAAGAGAAACTATTGGCAGAATGAGCAGAGAGTTCAGTTTGCGTCGCTTTCGCTCGACTAAAAGCATAGCGTAGGGCCCTGAGCTTCCAAGCTCTCTCGTTTCATACAATTCAGAACAAAAACTAACAAATTTCCCCAGGCATTTACACAGGCCCTTACTGGACTGGATTCTTTGATGAACTTGAGGCCGCCTTTAGTGAACTGCCTGCAGGTGAGAAGAAAACGCCATAGACACATAACACAACCCAGTTGCACTTCAGTGTAAAGTACGTCGGACACAACATTTCAGTCACTAAATTTTATTCCCGTAGCTATGCAGAAGACGTTACTTCAGTAACGTCTGGCGCTAGCCAGGGTTCACACAGCTTTAATTTGGTGTTTGTTTGTTTGTTTGTGTCACGCCTGGAGCTATCCCGTATCTGTCCAGTACCGTACCGTGCCATCAAACGTACCCGGCCACAAACAGCTAAAAAAAACAAAAAAAACAAGCAGCCGGCCACAGTATTTGCTGGCTCCCGTATCTGTCCCGTACCATCAAACGTACCTGGCCACAAACAGCTGGCCACAGTATTTGCTGGCTCCCTTATCCGTATTTGAACTGCATTATAAAGTACTTTTTGCCGACTCTGCATATGGTGCAGTGCATGTGAAAAGGGTGCTTAGCTGCACTCGACTGAAATGTCCCCTGCTGGTATGTTACACTGATGTGCCACTGTAGATAACGTTTGATTTTTCATGAACGTTTTGAGCCCCAGCTTGCCAATACCATACCAGGATGTCTTGCCCTGCAGAAAGCCTTCCACGTACGGGCAGTGTTCAGCGAAAAATGAACCTTAGAGCTTTCATAATAAGTAAGGTTTGTTTTGGCTGAACGCTGTATGGCTTTATCCTAAGTCTTTCTGTCCCAAGTCTTTCTGTTCCAAGTCGTTCTGTCCTAAGGCTTTCTTCCACAATGGGAACTTGGCCTGAGTTGTTTAGTCACCTGTGCATTCAAGTGGGGGATTTGATTATCAGTATTGCTGCCAACAGCCAACTGTTTGCTTCGGTCACGTAGGCGTCTGCAGTGTAACAAGGAGCTATCATAGTACTGAACAAACAGTCGCGGTGGAAAGAGTAGGATTTTCAACATAAGGAGATCACCGGAGGATGTACCCAGTTGTGCTGACAGTGCTCAACACCGTGGAGGCAGAGCGTAATACAGTCAAGGCAGCAAAGCAGCAAACAAGCCTTGATTGTCCGTGTTGTTCTGTAACATAAGGGGATCCGTACTTGCATTTTGTCTTCCTACTGACAACTATCTAACGCCTCACGCCTCGCAGCTCCCATTCTTACAAGGGAGTCGTTTAGGGCAATGGTGCGGATAGACCAGACTTGCTGAGCATACATAGGCAATGAGTGCCCATCAGTAACCTGACTACTGCAATGATGATGATGATGATGATGAAACAGCGACAATCCTAAAGCAAAATACCACCTGAGGATCACCAGTCAAGGGAGCTCGAATCATTCGAGTTACGACTGGACAGTGTTCAATTTGACGTATGGCAGGTCACTTAAAAAAAAAAGAATTACAGGCACGGAGATCGGATAAAGAGAAATCAAAGTTTAGCTGCTTGCTGAAATAGTAGCGATGGTAATAAGGAGTTTATCACGTAGGCTAGCCACAATGGGGCTGTAGATGTGAGAGTAGATGTGTGTGTGTGTGTGTGTGTGTGTGTGTGTGTGTGTTTGTGTGAATGCACGCATGTGTGCGTGCGTGTACGCGCGCGCATGTGTGTGTGTGTGAGTCTGTATGTGTGTGTGTGTGTGTGTGTGTGTGTGTGTGTGTGTGTGTGTGTGTGTGTGTGTGTGTGCGTGTGTATGTATGTGTGCATGTGTGTCTGTGTGTGTGCATGTGTGCGGTGCACATGCATGCACAGAACACGTACCGGTGGGCCTCCCCGATGAGAGTGGATGTCTTTCGACGTGCCATGTCAGCATCAACCTGAGAAAGTTCGGAGAAAACCTCCGCCAGCTCTGAACATTCGTGAAAACGAAAGCACCAAACAAAGCAATATGTCATGGTAAACACAGTCCGGCACCAAATCCACGGTGAGCGAAGGCCATCGACAAGCGACAAACACTCTGGCATCTTCACTACAGAGGGCACATGATTGAGCTGATCATATTCAGCCGGGCACAGCGGGGATGTAAATACCCAGGCTTTTTTGCTGATGTGTTCATCGAGTTCAAAAGAAACAAAAAACGTGGTTTGTAATATTTGAGAATTATTTAACGCCAGCATGTTGTTTGCTGCGCCTATCACCATCCCGGCCAACCCTACACACACACACACACACACACACACACACACACACACACATGCGCGCGCACGCACACAAACACGCATAGCTCGGCTGGCATGCATGTGAAGATGGGCCGTGGAAATACTTACCGCGGTTTACGGAGCACTGGTCTTTAAATGCCTTGAGTAGACTGTGTATTCGAATGGACAGCTCTGGAAATGAAGAGAACAACACATAATAGGAGGTATGCATAGAAGATGGCCATCACCTTTTTGCGGAGAAAGCTGTCCCATACTTGGAAGGTACAACCAGCTCTAGTAGTACATTTGCGAGTATAACCACATGGAGTTCATGAACTTTTATGCAGAGCTGGTATGACAGTGTGTACAGGTACGCTTGCAGCGGAATGGCCCCACTAAACCTAATGGCAGGAAAATGATGAATTTATAGAAAAGAAAAAAAGACCAAGGAACTACAAGTTACTGTAGGACATGTTATTATAACGAGTCGCAAATTTAACGATTGTCCAAAATTCATAGGTTAACGAGAAGATATGTTAACGATCTTGCAGTATTCTGCCATATCCACACACAGCATACATGAAGCAGTACGGCTTTAACGGATCTTATTATAACGAAGAAATGTCATCCGTTAAAACGTTAGATTTGCTTCCTCGTTATATATACATGTCTTACAGTACGCTATAATAGTTCCTTGGTCCTTTTCTATAAATTTATCCTTGGCTCTCCATCCGAGTCCATTCTTGCAAAATGATGGATACGTCCCATTCACATCCTCAGTAACACATGCACATGGCAGCGATCAGATTAGAACATCTCATCGGCTGATGCCAGCCAAACAGCCCTCCAATCTGGCCATGTTCAACCACAGGTCAGGACCGCTGGAAGCTGTGTTTGATTGGTCCCGCCATACCAGAGTCCTTCACACTCCGTGCATAAAACAACGGCGGGTACACATGGCCTGCTCGGCAGTAAGCATGGGCGGGTGGCAAAGCAGTGTGTCCGACAGTGGCCTGCCCAACCGGGTCGCCCCCCCCCCCCCTCCCCCACCACCCCGCTGTTCACGAGTAACATGTACACCACAGCTAGGGTGGTGAAGCCAGCTCCTGCCCAACCGGGTCGCCCCCCCCCCCCCCCCCGCTGTTCACGAGTAACATGAACACCACAGTTAGGGTGGTGAAGCCAGCTCCTGCCCAACCGGGTCGGTTCCGCCCCGCTCCCCCCCCCCCCCCCCCCCGGTGTTCACGAGTAACATGAACACCACAGTTAGTGCGGTGAAGCCAGCTCCTGGCCTGGCACAGGAGCAGCAGGCAGCATGCTCCAACATCGTCCGCGATCACACTGAGCGCGTTCGATTTTGCCCACGAATCCATTTTTCGAATCCGTTTATGAATTACCCCTGGCTATTCTCATCACCCCATGTGAATAGGATGAATCGATTACGTACCGATTCCAGGGCTCATGACATGACAATCGAACGACTTGAATACACGAGACTCCATTCATGAATCAAGTCATGGGCATAATCGAAAGCACCCAGTGCAAGGACATCTGCAGCCCGACAACAGCCATAGCCACGCCGCGCCCGACACGCCACCCGGTCCAGAGAAAGTAGAACGGAGAGGGAAAAAGGTTGTGACTTACGTTTCATCGACGCCTCGTTCTTCTCAAGCAGCTCAAAGCGTTGCACAAAATCATCTGGGCAAAACAAAGACAAAGGGTTGGTTGAGAGGGGATCGAGTGGCATTGGTACGGAAACCGCCAACAATTGCACACGGTGTGCATTGACAAGTGTTAGGGTATTGGAGAAGAGTTATGCCTGGACCACACTGCGCTGATTTTTCGGCCGATATGGACTCGTACAAAAAATCCTCAAGATTGGCATGAAAATTGCCTGGTGTGGACGGTGTTGTCGCACACGTTTCTGACAAATTTGTGTGTGTGTGTGTGTGTGTGTGTGTGTGTGTGTGTGTGTGTGTGTGTGTGTGTGTGTGTGGCCCGCGCCCGACTGCCCAGCAGCGTAATTCGTTCAGCCATGTATGCATGTGTTCTCGCCGGTTCCGTTTGCCCCACCATCTCCGGCGTCATCAGGCTGCGTGCTCCATCTTCCTCTCTGATGCCCCTCCGGGGCCCACGTGACCCCTGTGGCAGTGGCTCTACAGGACAGGACAGGACAGGTGTGTGTGTGTGTGTGTGTGTGTGTGTGCTCCTGGTCTGCTGAGGGTCGGAGCAATGGCGAACAAGCCCCCAGGCTCAGTGGCCTGGCGCAAATCACCTTTTCAACGAAAAGGGATATCCTCCGGAGATTTTCCAGGACGCAAAATTTCGCGAGAGAAGAAGTACCTTTGTGAGACTCGAGAAAGTTGAACAAGATACAACAGCAGCATGTGAGCGGGTAGTGCAGATGCAGAACCAGACCAACTCAGCGGTCGGTCTACTGCAGGAGCAAAGACGCAAAACCACCACCAACATTGGTCAACTGCAACAGCACCAGCAGGGCACTAGTGACAAGCTTTTGTGTGTCTCAGCAGCTGTTTCCACCATTGAACAAGTTCAATCTGACATGCGCAGTGACTTGGAGGGGGAATTCGGCGAGGTAAAGTCATCAGTTACAGTTTTATCAGCTAGCGTGGAAGGCACTGTCAGAAAGGCTGCAGTACAAAATCACTACAGGTCCATTCACAATATCTGTACATCATTTGGTAGCCAGGGTAAAGGCAATGAGCAGTTCAATAATCCATGTGGCATCACAATCAGCAAAGATCGAAAGATGTTTGTTGCTGATGCTTCGAATCATCGGGTCAAGGCCATCACACTGGATGGTACACACATGCACCTCATATAGGCAAACGGGACAGTGGTAATGATGAATTCAACTTTCCCAAAGATGTTGCCGTGGACGCTGATGGTCATCTTGTGGTGGTTGAGAGGGACAGCAAGAGACTGCAGGCCCTACATCGGGATGGGTCTTACGTGAAAACGATTGGTGATGGTACTATCCATAAACCATTTGGTGTGGCAGCACTGTCTCTGCCCCAGCGTGGTATTTGCTATGCTGTAACCAATATCAATGACCATTGCGTGAGAGTGTTTCGGCAATGGACGAGGAGAGTTCAACAAACCATGGGGTATTATGTGGTCCAACGGCAGATTAGAGTGGTTGTGGACAGAGATAATCAGCGTATCCAGGTTTTCACTACTGATGGAAACTTCAATACCATGTTCGGATCAAAGGGAGAGTCAGATGGTCAGTTCAATAGCCCTTCCTACAATGCCGAGGATAGGCATGGATATTTTCTGGTCATGGATCAGTACAACCATCGTGTTCAAGTGTTCACTTCCGACACATTCTCTCATGTGGCTACCTTCCGTTCAAGCGGTTGTCTTTCCAATCCGCAAGGCATTACAGTATCACCCAGTGGTACTGTGTATGTTAATGACTGGGGAAAACACTGTATACTATGTTCTAACCTTTGTCCTGGAGCATCTTGTTTCTTGTTCTACACTAACGTTTCTCATTGCTGTGAAACATGAACAGGACCAGTATTAGCAGGTTAGAGTGGTCAGGCTATACCATAGAATTTCATATACGTTTTGTATAATACATCGAGTAGGCATGACCTTGCCACCAGTGAACACGTATTGGGCAGGCGAACAGTAGATCCAGCCAAGGCCTGACCCACTGGACCAGTTTCGTCGTCCCTGATTAAGCTGATGAACATATGAGCATTGCCAATCACTGCAGGCCATGCGATAAGAAATCATGGTCGTTCTGATATAATGTCCTGACACTTCTTCAATTGGTCGGACATGCCCAGACATCCCATTTTGCTACACATGTCTTTGAAAGCCGACGTTTTCAAATTTCTCACTCAATGATGAAGGACAGCACGGAGTTTCTTCCGTGAAAATGCGCACTCAATTTCCAACATAACTTTGGTTCTACTTTACCGCTTTTGAAGATCTTGGGCTCGTTGGAAAGCTCTTGATGAGAGAATACGATGAGCCCAAACTCGCCAAGAGCACTACTTATTGTCCGCCACAACGCGCTCCAAACGCGAGTCCAGTTCCAGATCTGAGATGAGTTTGACTGCACCCACGTGCATTAAAATGCCCATGGAGTATTTTTTCGTCTCGGATCGATCGGATACTTTGTCCGTTGCACGGATATTTCGCCAGTACAACGACCGAAAACGGTCGGAAAATGTCCGACCGTTATTTCATGTCCTGCACTGTATATCATATTTGGATGCTTGAATGTGTGCTTGCATATGTGTGTATACGTGTGTGTGTGTGTGTGTGTGTGTGTGTGTGTGTGTGTGTGTGTGTGTGTGTGTGTGTGTGAGAGAGAGAGAGAGAGAGAGAGAGAGAGAGAGAGAGAGAGAGAGAGAGCGAGAGAGAGAGAGAGAGAGAGAGAGAGAGAGAGTGTGTGCGTGCCTGAGGTGGGGTCCTCATCGACAGGAGACTTGGTCGGATAGTTACGATGCCGACACTCTCCTCGCCGCCCCCACCTTGGAGTCCTTCGCGAGGCCCTGCAAACCCGCGAGTGGAGCAAACTACCGCACGAAGACGACGACTTGGAACGACTCCAAGCATTGTGCGTGTGTGCGTGGGTAGTTCTTTGAGCGGGTGTGTATAGGTAGTTCGACCCCGTCGGCCGACTTCATGTCGAAGTCAGTGTTGGAGCATCGGCTGAAAAATCGGCCTAGCATGGGCCAGGCATAACCACACGTAGAGAAACGAAAACATAAATAGAACTAGTTTCTATCGTAAAGTATCGCGAGAGAACCCGGTCTCGCGAGAGCGCCCCACCTTGATTTTACAGCCAGGGAAAGGAAATCCGTATGGTGGAGTGCAAAGAAGTCTGTATGGTGTGAACATCTTAGTATACAAAGTTCACACTTGGCATGTTTGCGTGAATGGCCAAGGTAAACTGAGCACGGATTGACAACACAGCGTGCAACATGTGTACGTGTTCTATGACCTACAGACAGGACACCACCTCCACAGCACGACCATGAACGGAAGAGTTGGCGGGGCCCTTGGTGTGGTACTTTACAATTACAAGTACATGTGTGTGTGCGCGCGCGCGCGTGTGTGTGCACACACGTGTGTATGTGCATGTGTGAGTGTGTGTGTACGGTACTGTCAGTCGCCGAAGACCGGAGCGCCGAAGAACGACCAGGCCAGAATTTCACCAAGCACAGCATACCAATGTATGCACTGTGACTCAACTGCGCCTAGACTGCCGTACATGAAAATATGAACGGCCTAGGCTAGGAGGCTGACCCCCAGTTCTTCGCTGACCGACAGTACATGTACTGTGTGCGTGTGAGAGTGAGCGAGAGAGAGAGAGAGAGAGAGAGAGAGAGAGAGTGCGTGTGTGTGAGAGAGTGTGGGATCGTCTGTCTGGACCGCACTACAACTGAACTCACCATTCACCAGCATGGCACGAGTTAGACCAAACTTGTCTGCCATGTTCGCAGACACGTAGTCCAAGATGCGGTGCTTGAAATCGGCCATTACTGCAAAAACAAAGAGTACACATGCACAATAGTGGATCAGGTCATGCCATTAGGGGGCATCCATGATTATCGATCTTTTACACGAAAAGAAAAAAAGTTGCGTTTATGGGTGGGTGGGTTGGATATAGTTTTCGCTTTGGAAAATAATATATCGATAGCTGCAACATCAATCTATTCTAGGTGTCAAGTCAATAATATATTTTTCGTTCAGGGGGTGCGTGCGTGGGGGAAGGTTGTAACTAAACTTTTTCGTTCCGTGAAAATTATCGGTAATGCCGGATGGCCCCTTATGCGCCGTGCTTCCAAGCTGAGAGCCAACAACGGCACCTGCCCATTACTGGAGGTGAAATGACACATCCAAGTTTGTAGTTGTGCGTTACAAAAAGGTTTTTGGCCCGGTTTCATGCAAAAAGAGGGGCTGTAGCCGCTTGAGAATATGGCAGTTAGCCAAGGGGGGAACATTCACTGTTTTACGTGTTAGCACAGTGAACGTGCAGACAGACAAACACGAGGGACTACTGACACCTGACCTAGACCTCTTCATTACTGCAATGTGACCACTCGGTCATGTAGTACATGCAAATGCACCCCCCCCCCCCCTACACACACACGCGTGCACCCCCACCCCCCACACACATACACAAAGCAGACGCAGGCGGAAGCTTTCAAACAAAGAGCACAAGGAGAGTCCTGACGAGCCGGGTGCACAGTTTCTCAGCACTGATCCCTGAGAGCAGAACACACATACGTATCGGCGTACAGCATCATCAGCAGCTAGCGCAACTCACAGATATCTATCGTTATTCCCTCGATCACATCAAAGGTCAGCTTGTTTCCAGTAATGCGGACGGGATTCTGCACAGGAAACGACACAAACAACAAAATATACAGCACACACCATGATCGTCTGGTCACGTAGGACAAACGCAGACACCTATCTACCATTGCACTGTTGTTCGCACTAAGCCGCACTATGCACGTCTCGAACGCACCCAGTGTTCAGGACATAGTGGACAATTGGCGTGTTCACAGCACTATGAGCCATGGTACGGGCAATCGACACTTACCACGGGCCGTGCTGCGAAGCTCATTGAGGAAGAGTGTGCGCACGCACAGACATCCGCATGCCAAACATGCATGCACGCGGGCGCACGCACGGCTCACAACCGACTTTGTTACGCACCCACTCCATACCCAATTCACACTCTGTACCTACCCCTGAGTTCTTGATCTTGTTGGCAACATCTATGCGTTTCATCTTGCTGACGAGTTCGCCATTGACGTGCGTGATGGCATCGCCTGGCTCCAGTGTTCCTTCTTCATAGACTTTGCCCTTCGGGAAAACCTACCAGACGAAGTTACAACACAAGTTTCGAGAACAAAGAGTGGTCATGTCGCTGCGCCTGTGTGTACGTGCATTGCAGACATATAGCTGTGCCTGTATGTATGCATTACAGACAGCTTTGCGAATAAGGACCTCTGATGGTGCGTCAGACAAGTGCCGTTAGTTGCAACTTGTCAGTATTCACGAAGTTGAAAGTATGCAGTGATTGCCCCACCCCCACCCAACCTTTTGGTTGGCGGATGTTGGGCCGAAATTCGATGAACAATGTCATGTTTGTACGCGCAAGCAAGAGTACATACCCCCTCCCCCCCCCCCCCCAAGAGTGTGCAACTCCCACATACCCTGCTGTCCCGACAGAATTTCAAGTTGATGTCATTATTTATGATGCAATGCTCCTTGCACCAGTGATTTACAACATGTGTACGGGTGTCAACGCATCACACGTTTTTCTTTGCAATAATTCGAACAGAATCAGATGGGATTCGGTCCACCACACGTTCCGTATTCGTCTGATAATCCGCGTACAGTGCGCATCGCATCATAAAAATGACGTCAACTTGAAATTCTGTCGGGACAGCACCCATAGTCGAGTTGCACACTCTGGGGGGCTATGTACTCTTGGCGCAAGTGAGAAGCACGCAGATCAACCAGTAGTATTCATTCACTCCGATCGATCGTAGTCAGAGCTGACCCTGCACTGGCTTCAGTTACACATGTACATGATGGTACATTGCTGCTTAATGAAATCCAGTCGCGGCACTTAAGTTTGCACCTTACACCATTCACAGCCCAGTGTTCGCAGGTGTAGGGCTGTGCAACACCCCGTACATACTTGAAGGTTGCGGCTGGATTTCATTGAGCAGAACTGTACTTGACAGACCCAGGCCAGAATGCATGGACTGTATGAGATCGAAAAGAAATGCGCGTGCCACCGGCGTGAAGCACGGTCACTGGATTCTCCCTGGGTCGTTTGCATCGTAGCCGCTAAGGGCCGGGTTCCACTGCGGCTCCACTGCTCGTCTTTCGCGGCTTGAAACGTCATCATTACCATAGTGATCGCGGCTCGAGCTGGAGCAGTGAGGCCGCGGCTCACCGCGAGCTTTCGCTACGATTCTTGACCAAAAACTGCGAGCCGCGGTTGCGGCTCGACCTGTTTCCCGTACTTTGCATTGTTTTGTACGCCAGAATTGTAAAATTCAAATTTTAATTCGTTGCGCAGGCCAGAACACGAGGATTTTTTTGATTTCGTGCGCACGCGCAGGCAGGTGAAACATCATCAACAAGTGTGGACCACGACCGCGGTACCGCGAATGGCGAGTGTCAGAGGAACCGCGCTGCTCCGCTGCATGCAGCCAAGTGCCGCGGAGCAGCGGAGCCGCAGTGGAACCCGACCCTAATGAAGCGTTGGTTTTTCGTGGGCAGCTCCCTCGAAATCGGAAAGGCAGGAGTACTTTGCTTCAGTCAGAGTAAGTTTGTCTTATTGCTATACCGTAGCGTTTTGGAGAAAATTTTCGAGATTCTTGTACACTAGTACATGACTGTATAACTGTCACAGTACTCGGCTTTCAGGATTGCTCCGTACAAACTTTGGAGCAGGGTGCAGGTTTTCGCGCTCTGAGGCTCCCACAGTTTCTCGCCAGGAAACCGGCATCAGGCCGGCCTGGTTTCAAACATTAGGTATAGTAGTAGTAGTAGGAAACTAGGTAGACATCGGATAGCTTTGGCCTACCTCCGCCATGCCTCCAGCAAAAGCTGCCGTTCGCGGGCTGACGGATTCGGAGGTAAAATTGTTGTGCTCCCTCCCCGGGATCGAGTCTTCGATTTTAGACGTAGTAAAGACGCTGGCAACATTTGTGACGGAGTCCGCAGACCGCGAGACACGACTAAAGAATAGGATCGATGATTTATCGAGGCAAATTGCAGGCCTGAACGAGGAGGTTGTCGCCCTCAGGGAGTCCGCCATTGTCGCAGCAAGTGCTTCTCCCCTGACTCCTCCAGCAGTTGCCCACAACCAGCACAGCCAGCGTACGATGGAGAGTACAGCGGGAAGGACCAGCAAGCGTACCCGTACTCGCACAGGCCAGGCTGCCACGTGTACCACTGATGCAGACGAACACCGTAGCACTTCCCGTAGCGTGGGTGACCCTGCCAGTGACCATGAAACGTCAACCGAGGATGAGGACAAGTCCCAGGCAATTGAGCGGCCCACTGTCAAGCCCAAGCCACTGAAGCTAGAGCCAATCACGGATGACACGTGGAAACTGGTATCAAACGAACCTCACAGAGTGAAGAAAGCCGTAATCTATGTGGGCAATTTGAACTCACATAGCAGTGAAGAAAGTGTCAAGGAATTCACTGAGCAACGCTCTGCAGCAGTAAACAAACCGGTGAAGGTTCACCAGTGCAGCATACACACCACAGAAGATGGGAAAGTGTCTGCCCGCTTGATGATCGATGCGACTGACCTTGAAATCGCCACTGCTCCAAACTTTTGGCCTCGCCCACTGTACGCGCGGGTTTGGCGCCACCGTGAGCGTCCGAAGGGGGACACCTTGTCCGGCTCACACAGTGACACTCTCAGTGATGCTCCAAAGGGGGACACCTTGTCCGGCTCACACAGTGACGCTCTCTCCGAGTCCTCCGACACTCAAGCTCAAAGCTCCAATTAGATCCTTTCGGATCCTGCTGACGAACACATTTGGACTACTGAGTAAACTTGGTGACTTTCACCATGCTGTACACGTTCACCAACCTGACATTGCCATTGTCACAGAGAGCAAGCTAACCCCTGAGAAGGCTACTGATTCCGAACTGTCCTTGCCTGGGTACTACTCCCCACTGCGGAAGGATCGAACAGCTCATGGAGGAGGAGTTGCGGTTTGGGTTAAAGCCAGTCTGGCCCTCCGAGAACTCGATGACATCCAGGTCGGTAATGAGGAGCTAATATGGCTGAGTGTCAGAACTGTGGATAAGAAGTCAGTGGCTGTGTGTGCTGCATATCGCTCTGGCTCCTGCCACGACAATGACATCAGTACCCTTGAAGACATCAGTGCTGGCATAGACCTGGCCCGTAAATCTTGTCAATATGTGGTATTGGCTGGAGATTTTAACGTACACAACGTGGATTGGCTCGGCAGCACCAAGACAACTCATGCAGGTGTGTACACTGAAGACATGTGTGCTTTTCACTGCTTGGAGCAGCACGTGCATGAGCCCACCAGGGGCCTTAACCCACTCGACTTAATAATGACTGACCTACCGGGAGATGCGACCGTCAATACCTTAGCACCTCTCGGAAACTCTGACCATGCCTGTGTCCTAGCTGACTTTCATGTAAGCACAGCAGAGGAACCACCAGTGACCAGAACTGTCTGGCGTTACCAACGCGCAGACTGGGACAGACTCCGCCACTTCTTTAGAACAACAGATTGGCAGTCCACTGTCAGTGATGATCCTGATGCAATGTGTATGCACTTGACCCAGAATATTCTGGAAGGAATGCGCCGATACATACCGTCTAAGCAGTTGTGCATGAAACCATCTAACCCCTCTTGGTGGACACCGGAATGCACTGAGGCTGTAGCACAGAAACAAAGAGCATGGAGGAGACTCTGCGCCGACCGGTCAAGTGCCCAGCTGCAAGCCCGTTACAATGTCGCCAAGCACTCGGCTAACCATTGCCTAGCAACTGCCAAGCAGGCATTCACAGCAAGCCTGGCGCAGAAGTTAGCCTCTGGGTGTATGGCGTCTGGTGAATGGTGGCGAACCATCAAGAAGGCCTCTGGCCACGGAAACAGCCCATCCATACCTACTCTCCGCAGCACCGATGGTACGGAGCACGACACCAACCGCAGCAAAGCAGAGTGCATGGCCGAACACTTCGCCAACAAATGCAGTCTAGGGGCAGACGACCTATCCGCTCCATTTCCTTACGTCCGACCACGTACTGACCGCAACCTCTGCACCGTCCGGTTTCGCGAGACCACAGTCGAGCGAACTCTCCGCCAGCTCAACCCCACCAAGGCCACTGGTCCAGATGGGATACCTGCCCGCGTCTTGAAAGCTTGCTCTGCAGAATTGGCACGGCCGCTTTCAAAACTATTTACATGCTGTCTTCGCTCCGGCATCCAGCCACAACAGTGGAAGGTTGCAAACGTAGTTCCAGTCCACAAGCGCAAGTCTAAATCGTCGCCATCAAACTATCGACCAGTGTCGTTACTGAGCATCCTCTCCAAGGTCATGGAGACCATAGTCAACAGGGCAATGAGCAACTTCATGGAGACGAATCACGTCCTGTCAGAACGGCAATTTGGCTTCCGTCGCGGCCACAGTGCAGCAGACCTGCTGACTGCTCTCCACCACCAGTGGGTGCACACCGCCGGAGATAAAGGAGCTTCTCGAGTGCTGGCCATCGACATTGCTGGAGCATTTGACCGGGTGTCTCACACTGGTGTGTTGCACAAGGCTAGAGTGTATGGCATCTCGGGAGACCTGCATCGGTGGCTCCAAGACTACCTCTGCAACCGCACACTTCAAGTCCTCATCTCCGGCCAGACATCAGCCAGGCGCCCAGTTAAGGCTGGGGTGCCACAGGGCAGTATCCTGGGCCCCACCTTATTCTTGGTCTACGTCAACGACCTTGAAGACCACCTCCCAATCGGCTCCAACCTTGCCTCATTCGCCGATGACACAACCCTATACGCCGAAATTGCAACGCTCGCTGCTGTTCCTGACAACGCTAGAGTACTCCAGGCTGCTGTCGACCTTGTATCCAGTTGGGGCTCGGATTGGAAAGTGCAGTTCGAGCCAGCCAAATCTCAGGCCCTTACAATTTCCCACCATCGTCGGGACTGGCCAATACCCCCCATTGTCTTCAATGGAACTCCTGTCGAGGAGCAGCCCTCCATCAAAGTACTCGGCGTCACGTTTGACCATCAGCTAAAATTCAGCCAGCATATCCGAACTGTTGTAGTCCGAGCAACGCAGAGACTTGGAGCCTTGCGCAAGGCATTTCACTTGCTGACTATTCCTGCCCGGCTTCGAGCCTACAAAGCCTTTGTCCGGCCGGTTATGGAGTACTGCCCAATCGTCTGGATGGGGGCAGCTCCTTCCCACTTGTATCGGCTGGACTGGGTGCAGGAGCGAGCCATCAAGGCAATACATCCGCAATGCTGGCTTCCTAGCCTCATAATTCGCCGCACCATCGCTGCCCTCTGCCTCCTGTATAAAGCCCTTTGCGATAATTCTCCCGCTCTTCTCTCGAGAATGGCTCCACCGACACACCAACCCAGGACCACACGCCTCACCCGCCAGGCTGTACGACTGTCCACCGCGCATCCCCATCAGTTACAGAATGTTCTTCCTGCCAATTCCCGGAACAATGTGAGCCGAGCCTTTCCCCACTCCGTCATCCCAATTTGGAACCAGCTGCCTACCTCTATCATTCCCCACCCATTTCACCCAAAGAACATCCAAAAGTTCAAGACAGCAGCTTATCACCATCTCCTCAGAACGAACTGGCACTGGGCCACTCATAGCATACGCGAGTAAGAGGGTACAGTGTCCTACCATGCTTGGACATACATGTAATCTCTCCTCACAGACAGTCTCCTCTTGAATTTAAAAGTCTAACAGCGTTCACATCAATACTCAACTTATTCTTTTGCTCACTGAGCAATACAATCTTTCCATTTTCTTTCTTCTGTTTTCTTTTTCAATTTAATCCTCCCTACCCAAATATCCCTTTGGTGCGTCCATGGAGCTATGAAGCCGAGACCTCTGGTCGGCGGAGCTCAATGGGCCCCACCACCACACTCCATCATTCACCCCAGTGTCTGGAGATATGTGGATTTTGTAGAAAAAAAAAAACAAAAAAAAAACAGCCATGTCCAGTGAACGTATATCATGATGTAGAGTGGAGTACTTGAACAAATACAAATCTCCGTAGAAAGACTACCGGTGTACCATGTACAACATGTATACACCAGTATGTGAGCAGGGCATTGCCTGGAAGTCAAGCCAAAACATCTTCCTACGCCACTGGATAGTGGCATGATCACAGCAGCATCATCAGCAACACCCCAGGTGTACATAGCAAGTGCACGTTGAGCATAAACTCTTCCTATTCACATTGAAAGCCACACGCGTTTGACACCCACAACTATTGTCTCACTCTGATACCTACAAGTAGATGATCAGAGATCGTCCCTGCACTGGAAGTCGCCCCAGGAGCAGCACGTCGAAAACCACCATCCTTTAGTCTATTTTTGTCGATGCAAACCTCTGCTCCTCCTCAGCTCACAACCTCACGCCCGTAGGTCTACTGGGCCGTAGCCGGCGTAGGCTAGTTTTTGTTTTTGTTTTGGCAGGTTGTCACAGCTACTCCTGAGTCGTAAGCGTTGTGGAATGTGGAGCCTCCGCCAAAAAATATCATTGCCAGTGGCAGTGGGCTAAATCAGTACAATAACTATCGTCAGACGCCACAACCGGCAGCTCAACATCTGATCAGGTGCATCTTCACATGTCTCCCTGCGACTGCGTTGTCCGCAACGCCAGTCGCTATGTACATGTATATGCCAAGGCTGAAAACTACAACTGGTCCTCAGCTGCGAGTAGTCCCTGTTTCGTCTCATGATTCCATGAACTCCAGGAAATGCACTACTGCGACACCGAACCTTGAACTGCTCACTCAAGAAATAGAGCGCGATCGATTGTTGTTCTTTTCAGTTTCTTTCTAAAGCGTTTCGAGCTTTTTTAGCGCTATTCTAAAAAAAAAAAATTATATTGTACGAGCTAGACATACCGTATTTTCTCTGATAAGAGCCCGGAGTTCTTATTAGCGGTATTTCAGTGATAGCGCTACCCGCACTACAGACTGTGCTTCTATTTCTTCCTTACAAATATGTGCTCGGCATGCTGTACTGCTGCTTTATACATGTATGCAGTCAATATACTTGTTGCATACATGTCCTCCAATTGTGGCCCGCGCTACTAATAGAGCTGTGCTCTTACTATTTCAAACAACTCTCACCCCGGGTCATTATTGGAGACTGGGCTATTACTGTAAAAGCCATAATACATAACGAAGTGCTAATTCGTTATACAGAAATCGAGAAACCTGTCGTTAAAGGGGAAGTTAAGGCAAAAATTAAAATTTCACCAGTTGTAGTCTTCGGGGTGCTGAGTCGAATGGTCTTGGTCCGAGGAAGCTGAGACGCTCCCTTCCTACTTGAATCCCAATCGAACTCGCGCACTTCCACCGAAACTGGGTGACAGCACCCTACGAGATGGGGATTTGTATGCAAAATGTCACTAAAAGCGCCATTTCGTTCTTATAAAAGCACGGATGACCGCGATTGGCCCATATGTTGTAGTCTTTCGGACGCTGAGTCGACTGGTTTTGGTCCGAAAAGGCTGCGATGCAGCGTTCCTCCTTTATTCCCAATCGAACATGGTTGAACAAGTGGTCACGTGCTCCTGGGTGCCCAAATCACCTGGTCACCGCGCCAGCAGGTGACAACTTTCACACCAAGGTTCAACTCGAGTTCAACTCGAGTGACAGGACTGCACCCAAAAAAGGTCAAACAGGCTAGTAAGTTGTACCCTGCAGGCACGGTGACCAGGTGACTGGTGTACGCAGGAGCACGTGACCGCTTGTTCAACCATGTTCGATTGGGAATAAAGGCGGAACGCTGCATCGCAGCCTTTTCGGACCAAAACCAGTCGACTCAGCGTCCAAAAGACTACAACATATGGGCCAATCGCGGTCATCCGTGCTTTTATAAGAACGAAATGGCGCTTTTAGTGACATTTTGCATACAAATCCCCATCTCGTAGGGCGCAGTCACCCAGTTTCGGTGGAAGTGCGCGAGTTCGATTGGGATTCAAGTAGGAAGGGAGCGTCTCAGCTTCCTCGGACCAAGACCATTCGACTCAGCACCCCGAAGACTACAACTGGTGAAATTATAATTTTTGCCTTAACTTCCCCTTTAAAATAGAAATCGTTATACAGAATTCGATACAGGTAACTGTTGCTATTGAGCGTTGAGATTGAGAATGAGTGAGAATCGTTACCTTTGGTACATGTAAACCAGTCAATTATTTGGGGAAATCATTATAATTATATGCACCTCGTTAGAATACTGTAAAAGCAGAAGTTTTCGGTGGTGTTTTATTTTCGGTAACTTCGGTGCCGACAATTTTTACCGAAAATGAAACGCACCGAAAATTCCGGTACTACCGGTACTGTATACATTTAGTACTAGTACACTTACCTGGAAAACGGGTTTCACCGAAAATTTCCCTCCACCGAACCGCCGATTTTGGAGAATACCGAAAATATTACACCACCGAAAATTTCTGCTTTTACAGTAATGGCTTTTACAGCATTGGAGAGACCTGAGCTTTTAGTAGAGAAAATACGGTATACGAGTACAGTGTGTAGTACATAATACGAGTAGTGTAGTACTCGTTATGTGAAGCGGCACTTGATCAGACGCTGTGCTGCGCTTGGACACCGGTAGCGGCTCCACATTCCACAATGCCTGCGTACACGTATCTATGTGTGTATTGTGTGTATGTATGTGTGCGTGTGCGCATGTGTGTGTGTGTGTGTGTTTGTGTGTGTGTGTGTGTGTGTGTGTGTGTGACTGTGTGTGTGACTGTGTGTGTGAACGAACTGAGAGATGGCTGCTGCAGTGCTGAGGCAGCTGAGGCCGTTGACTCTTTATTATTTATTATTCTTTTATTCCACGATGGCGTGACGCCAATAAGGATGAATAATAAGTGCGATAGAACTGGTACTAGCCAGAAACAGCTAGATGGAAATTAACCGGGAGGCAAGAAGCAATGGATCTTGAAAAACAAGCGGGGGCAATAACGTTAGCAGGGGTGATCGAGATAGTTAAGTACACGTTCGAGATATCAGAAACCAGGGGGATGCGCGGAGCAGGAGCAGGTACTGCTCAAAAGAAGACTGGATGCATTGTTTCGGAAAGAATTTCTACGAGGTTGGGTTGTGATGTCGATAGGGAGTGAGTTGTAGAGGGTGAGGGCACTGTTGATGGGGGAATCTCGGTGCCTGTTCGTGTGTGCGTGTCCGATGGAGTAGGTCCTTGTCTGTCGAAGGGTGTATGGTTGGTGTTGACGTTGTGGTGCAAGATGTGGTTGTTGCAGGTGTGGTGGGGAGGTTTGGTGGTGGATGTCCCATGCTAGTAGGGCTTGTTTAACAAGGAGTCGTGAGCTAAGGGTGGGGAGCTTTGCGTGATGGAGGAGGGAGCTGTGGTGAACTGGTGCAAAGAGGGGAATCCGAAGGCAGATGCGTATAGTACGGCGTTGAATTCTCTCCAGTGTGTCCCGCTGTTGCTGTGTGGTGTTGGAGAGGGCAAGGCTGCCATATTCGAGAACGGGTCGGATGTAGGTTGTGTATATTAACAATAGGCTGGAAGCGTTCATTGTGCCACGTGTCTTGTGGAGTTGGTGTAGTAGTTTTTTGGCTTTGTTGGTGGTTTCTATGATGTGTTGGGTCCATCGCAAATCGTCTTGGAGTGTAACACCAAGGTGCCTATGTTGGTGGACCTGCTGCAGCCGAGTCGAGTGGAGCGTGATGTGGATGGTGTGTTGGGGTTGGAAGGAAAGGACGACGGTTTTCGTGGTGTTGACGAGGAGATGCCAATCCTTCAACCATCGTCCTGCTGCGTCCACGGCACGTTGGAGGAATGCAGCTGACAAATCCCTCGTGTAATGCGTCGCGATGAGTGCCGTGTCATCGGCGAACTGGCTGCATTTAGTGTGAGAGTTTGTACATGCCGGGGGGGAGGTCGATCGTGTACACCAGGAAAAGAAGAGGCCCCAGGACAGAGCCCTGGGGTACTCCAGCTGGAATGGATTTCCATGATGACAAAGCGGAGCCAACCTTGACGCGTTGTCGGCGGCGAGTCAGGTAGCTTGTGAGCCAGGTAAGGGCAATGCCACGGACACCAAGGTGCTCGAGTTTGGCCAGGAGGCCAGCATGCCAGACTCGGTCAAAAGCCTTTGATAAGTCAAAGAAGCATGCTGACACTGCCTGACCGGAATCTCGGCTGGCGGAAATCTCATGCACTAGGCGGGAGAGCTGTAGTTCAGTACTATCCTTAGATCGAAATCCAGATTGGTCGGCCGGTAGGTGAGGCTCAATGTGGGTGTAGAGGCGTTGGTGAACAATCCTCTCCTGAACCTTGCTGACAACGCTTAGGAGCGAGATTGGCCTATAATTGGTGACCTCTGCACGAGAGGCTTTCTTGTGTAGAGGACTGATAGTGGCGTCGCGCCAGTCCTGTGGCTGCTCGCCTCGCGAGAAGGACTCGTTGAAAAGTGTTGCGAGGGAGCACGATATTTCGTCTGCAGTGATCTTGAGCAATTTCGTCGGGATGCCATCGTACCCAGCCGACTTCCGGAAATCAAGAGCGGAAAGGAGTTTTCTGACCTCCTCCTGGGTGGTGATGATTTCCTTCAGTTCGCTTCCGATGATGCGCGACACGCCAATCTCTGGCACGGCTTCAGTTGGTCCGGAGACGGACTTCTGGCTTTCCGAAATGAAAAAATTGTTAAACGCTTCCGCCTTTTCTCCATCTGATCTAGCCACTGTTTCGTTCGCTGTAATAGGTGGAAGCTCCTTTTTCGGGGACGACCGCAGTGATTTCATTAACTTGTACAGGTTTCGCTGCGGGACACCAGTTACGTCGCCTTGCGCGGTAGTGGATACGAAGGCGGATTTAGCTTCTCTCAGTAGTGTTGTGGTCCTATTGCGTTGAGTAACGAATGTGAGCCAGTTCTCGGCGCTGCGAGTTCTGAGATACTGACGGTAGAGCTGATGCTTGAGTTTAATGCTGCAAAGAAGCGGTTGAGTCATCCATGGTCGCCGACCTGGGCATGTCTGGTGTGTACGTCGTGGTGCGAAGTTAGTACAGTACAAGTGTGCTGTGTTGATAAGCGAGTCATGCCAATGCGACCAGAGGTCTGTCATTGATAACTGCGGGATTTCCTCAGCTGGTGGCAAAAGCTGCATTGAGCTCAGGGCTTCTTTCAGTGCGACGACGCGATCAGGGTCCCAGTTCCAGCGCCAAGCTTCGACGTTTTGCTGGGGTGTTGGTGCTTGTGGTGGGCATGCAAGGGACACATTTCCTCCGACGAGTACATGATCTGACGCTCCGACAGGGGGATACGATGTGACAGATAGGTCTTCTTCTGGTACGTTGGAGATGACAACGTCGAGGCAGGACTTCAAGTTGCCTCTGGAAATACAGGTCGGAAAAGACACGTGCTGGTTTAATCCTGCAGTGTCTAGTAGGTAGCTCAGCAGGTCGCCAGCTCTATCAGTGATATCAGTGGAAAGCCATGAGGTGTGCTTTGCGTTCATATCTCCTACCAATAGAAACGGAGAGTTCATGTTGCAGAGACCTAGACAGGGCTCCAGTTGTTGGCAGAATGTGTACGGATCTGTGTTTGGAGGACGGTAGGAGCATCCGACTGTAAGTGATACATTCGGTAGGTCAAGTTCAAGCCAGAGTGATTCGAAGTTGCTCATCGTGATGTTTGTTTTGTGTTTGTGTGGGATGGATGAGTGAACATACACGGCGACTCCTCCGCCTCTACAGTGCTGCCGATCATGCCTATAAAGGGAGTAGTCGGGGAGTTCGTATAGAGAGTCTGGCTCTAGGGGGTTTGCCCAAGTTTCACATATGGCGATAAGACTGGGTCTCTTTTCTATGGCTACCTGCGCAATCTCGTCCATTTTGTTGAACAAGCTGCGAGCGTTGAAGCTCAGGAAATTGAACTTGCTTGTCCCGCAGAAAGAGCGATCGTATGAAATATGATCTGATTGCATAGCATTGTGGGGGAGAAAAGATTGTGCGTGAGGATTAAGCATGAGTATTGAAAGAAATGAAAGGACTAGCAAAGTAGTATAGTGACTTACTACTGGCATTGCGAGTCGATTCCTGTTGGCTTGTTCTTTTTCTTCGATTCGATGGAGAGGCCGCTAGCACCGTGATGCACTTCCTGGGGGCTGCTTTCTCTTCTTGCGATTCCGTGATCTCATGCCATTATCCTCAGGTCTGTCGGGGGTGACACTCGGGCGCAAACGCTTGGAGTTGCCCAAGTTGACTTCGCCTTCGCATGAATCTAAATTGCAGTCTTGAGCCGGTGGTCGGTGTTGATGGTGGACATTTGTGGTCTGGTTTGATGCTACTGCTTGCCCCAGCGGTTCATGATCTGAGTTGTTTGGCGTAGCACCAAAGTCTTCTGGCTCGGAGGAGTTTGACTGATGGTCATCGTCTGATTCGCTATCAGATTCCTTGCCTTGTTGGTTACCTTGTCGGTTGGCAACTATGTCTGAGAGAAGTACCTCCGCTCGCTCAGACTCGGTGGAGAGAAGGCTGGTGTTGTTTTTGGTTTTATGTTCGGAGGATGAGTCTACAGCTCTGTTGTTGGACGAAGTCTTGGTGGTTGATTTGCTTATTTGAGTCTTTTCCGGGCAGTCCTTGGCGATGTGCCCTGGCTTGTTGCATAGCCTGCATGTGGGTGTTTGATCAGCATGGTACACGCGGAAATTGCTCTTCCCGTCCCGTGATTTCACGTACGATGGTACGGTCTTGTTTGTGCCAAGTTTGAAGGTGGCAAACCTCACTCCTGTCGCAATGAAAACGCCATCCCGGATTTTGAGTCTGCCATGTCGTATGGCACCCTGCACCGTACCGTACTGGGAAAGTGCAGCTTCTACGGCTCCATCACTCACCCACACAGGAATGTCATGAATATGGAGCTGGACGTTGGGGGTACCCGCCAAACATTCCGGGGAAATATGCCGTTCATTGAGCACGAAGCCGTTCTTGGACACCAAAATGGCTAATGATGATTCCGTAAAGGTTATTCTGCACTGCCCGGAGGAGCTCACCTGTACAGACAGGATCGCCTCAGCCTCGATTCCATGCTTTTCCAGGCACTGCACGTAGGTGGCCAGCTTGATATCTTTGACTGCGGGAAATACCACTGTCCGGGCCATCAGTTCTCTGGCGCTCAGTCTTCTCCACGGATCCATGGGTGCTTCCATAGCTTCACTGACTTCACCACTGCTCCCAGCGGCCCCTGGAGAGGGGGTCCCGCTAGGCAGCATATCTAAAACAGATTTTGGGTCAGAGCTCGAAAAACCGCATCCGACTTCAAATTCAAAAAAAAAAAAACAAAAAAAAACAAAAAACAAAAAAAAACAAGACCAGTACCGGTGACCGGACCGGCAGTCATACATCTACGCGTTTCATGAACAGTCAGTCGCTGAGTAGTAGTACCGTACTGGCAATATATGTTGCCGCGTAACGCGTAACGCAGGGGGATGCGGCGTAACGCGCGACCAGGCTAGTGCGACAAATTTTCGTTGAGTTCGTAACGCGCGTCCGGCGGGGTGCGGCGATCTTTTCATTGCAGTTTGCACTGCAAAAAAAAAGGCTGAAAACTGTGAAAGTACGTGTACCGCGTGGTGAAAAGTAGTTTTTGGAGGAAGCGCTCTTCCCCTATGTCACTTTCCTTTTGATGATCTTTTTGTGAACAGATCACTCTGATAGTTAAAATATACAGTCTTCTATTGATATCGTTGTCGCCCTTTGGCGTCGGGTTTGTAACAGTTGGATAGCAACTGAATTTCTGTGCCTTCAATGTGGATGAAAAGAAAAAATGATGCGGCAAAAGTAAAAAAATGATGCGGCAATAGCAAAAAAGTGATGCGGCAATAGCAAAAAAAGGACTGCGGCAATATAGAAACCTGTGTAACGGCTCCTGTGCGACTTTGCATGTAACGCCCTGCGTGCGGCAAACATGTGCCAATGTAACGCTTCATGGCCTCACTGCGGCAACATATATTGCCAGTACGGTAGTACGTAGGTCTACCTGGTCACGTCACCTGGAAAACGAATTTGAGGGGATTCAAGGGACATTTCTATAAAATACAAAATTTGAGGGGATTTCAGGGAATTCCCGGGGAAGAAAACCTTTCAGTGTTGTCAAGGGTGCTACACACCCAGGATTGCATGCAGCGCATTCTGCACTGTCTCTGTATCCGGTGAAGGTTTCTGTGTAGAACTGTCCGTGCATGGAAAAACGGTCGTTAAAAGTACATGTAGGTGGTGGCTTACACCAGGTTTTACTCTACCACCGTATATGCCTGTGGTCGCATTTCTTTGGCGCTAACTGCACTTTGACATCATAGTCCCGTGGTGTACCTTGCACCCCTTCCCGGCACACACTCCCCCCCCCCCCCTTCATCTAGGTGAAGGACTTTTTACAATACTGTACACAAGTCTGTGGACAGCAACTGTTTCGCTCTGTTAGAGCTCATCAGCACAGCTCAGAGGACCGAAGCGCAGCTCTTCGTAATGAAATACGTTTCCGTGAAGCAAAGCACACACATACTGTACATGCGGCCGGACGTGCACTTTTAACTCAGGCACATGATAAGTCGCCAGTGCATTTTTTCGTCAGGGTGGCATACTTGTACGATACGTACAGTATCTAAACGTCGTACAGGTGGGCATGCGCGCGCCTACACACACACACACACACACACACACACACACACACACACACACACACACACACACACACCATGTACACCCCACGCAAATCTGCAAACGCACTGGATGTACACCCACAGATTTAGCAATGAGGACCAGATCTGAATGAACCAGATCAAGACTAGTGCCAGATACTGACCACTGCCTAATCCACACAGGTGGTGAAGTGATGAAGCCGTGTAAATAAATTGACCCACAATGCACACCAGGGGCATACATGTAGCTGGTCCCCCATTTTAGGGGGTGCACGTCCACATCTGTGTAGGTTGCCTGGTGCATGTCATTATGGTCAATATGTGCATACTGAACCTAGGTCGAATTTTTAGGGGGGGGGGGGGGGTGCACAGCCCCCCCCCCCCCCCATGCCAGATGCAGGCTACACAGAGTGGAGCACGTACCACATGCACACCACACATTAAGATGACATGCCATCAACTTGCAGACAGGTGCCAATCAAAGTAAAATACTGGAGACAGTGTTCAAACCCTCCAGGGCTGAACCAATAGTATTAGTAGGCAATACTGTGCACCAGCTCTAGACAAACATGTTTTCTATGCTAGACGATGGCCAACAGGCACTGTCAGTATTAGTTCAGCCTAGCTTGCTTTGTGTTCAGCCTAGCTTGCTCTGTGAGTAACGTATCACCTACAGTATCTTGTGGCCACGTTGAAACGGGCACTCCACACGTCACAAAAAACTGCCTCAGGGCATGTAACAGCCAGCTAGCTGCATACATGTAGGTCTCGTCCTGCTAGCACATGTACAAGACAACACCTCCCCCCCCCCCCCCCCCCCACTGTCTCTCTCTCTCACACACACACAAACAAGCATGCTGCATAGGCCACGGATGGCAGGCCGTTGTCACACACAAAAAGAAACCTGAAGACAGAAAGCTTACTTGTACGACGTAGATGCAGGGGAACAGAGGTGCTCCGCCGCCGATCGTCATTCCCAGTATTTCCTTCTCGGCCCTGTAGAAGGTGACTTCGAACGATTTTCCTGGGGCCGGCATGATCAGCTCCTATCCAAGTAGCCGACTGTTCGGGACTGATTTTAGCTTTGTCAAGCACAAATTTTCAAAAAAAAACTGTCCGAAGACTTGCAATGGCGAAGAAACTATTACATGTACTAGCAGTAGCACTGCCAGGAAAGCCGAGCCACTTGCTCTTCCAGCTACAACAGTCTTATTGTTGGAAAGTGACGGAACTTGTAGAACTTAGTAGAAGTTCAGTAGTCCGAGCCAGACAAAATCTCGTGCTCACAGCTGAGGTGTATCGTGGACAATATCCATACTGTCTTTTTCGAAAAAAAATAGTGGACCAAGCAAGCAAACGACGTACTCGAGATCTCGGCATGGGAGTCGAGTGTGAACCAGGGAGCCCTACAGAGCGATATTTTGAATCTGGCGCACGGACTGTACACATACGTACATACGTAGACTATGTGTAGGGCTCCCTGGTAGACCTACATGGACATGGTAGATCTACATGGTGTGAACCAGGTGAACACAATACACAGAACAGAACAGAGATGTACAGTGTCAGTTAGTTACGTCATATCGACAACCGGGTGTTACTAGTAACCACAATACACACGTCACACGTGCACGTGTCGCGTGTCGGTCAACTAACGTTACGTACTATCTCGTGTCGTGATGAGTTCGTGGACCGGACCAGGACCGGACTGTGCATAGGTATGTGCATATGTGTCACAGTGTGTGCCATTACATTATTATTATTATTATTTAAAAATTCGACGAGGAGACAATAATTTTAATATGGCAATAAGTAGGACGAGCTGAAGCGACATGTGGACTACTTTATTAACAATGTAAGCGATGGAGACGATGCAAGAAACAATCTAAAGGGTAAATAAAATACATGTAAGAAGAAAAAGGGCAATGGAAAAAAGATGATTCGAACAAGTTTTCGTACAACACTCTTCAGGAATCACCGTTGTACTAAAGAACAAAATGAGAACAAAGGAATTATAGCAATCAAGGTAGGGTGACACGATACAATGACAGCACTGGAATATCGAGGTGCGATTTCTCACAAAAGTGTGTAGAACACAAGGGTATACAAGTAAGAACTAAGCGTGACAAGTGTGTATCAGCAACAAAAACAAAAAAGTGAGAACGAATGATAATAATAACAATAATAAACAAGAAGGTGACAAAACACATTTAGGCACAAGTGGCAACAACGTTGCCACACTACACAAAAGAACATTATTTGAACAATTTTAGGGTAATAACACTATCTTTCTGGACACACAAATTCGGCTTATGAATGCGCTGACAAACAGCTTCCAAAACTTGTAACTGCAAAAGATAACCATGACGAGCACGGCACAAAACAGAAAAACAGGAATCAGAATAAGTACGACAACAGTCAGTACTAGAAACCAAATGATTGTATACTGAAGACTTATTACGAGACGGACGCACACAATCTCGACTCACGCGCACACCCTCACACTCACTCTCACCCTCACTCAGCTCACCTTCTCCCTCACTGTCCGAATCAGAACCTGCTCCGTCATCCACAGCGGTTCGACTCTCCTCCTCACTTGCATCGTCCTGCGTCTCACCTTCACCACCCACGCCAACCGTGAATGCCGTTGCCTTCATGTCAGTCGTCGTCCTTTCAGAGTGTTTCCTTTGTATTTTTACCGTGAATTCATAGGTCCGGTTGTAATCTGCTGTAGATCTCCGTGGTCTGTCATTTGCTGCTTTGTTTTGTGGATTAGTTGTTGTTGTTGTTGTTGAATGTGAACCTGGTGTTGTTGTTGGATGTGAAGCTGGTGTTGTTGTTGCAGCCACGGTTGTTGGTCTTTTTGTTGAATCCAGCTCTAGTTCCGGTGGGACAAATCGACCGCCGCGGGTGCTCTCCACCAACACATACCTCGAGGGAGGAGGGTCAGGGGGAGGCAGAGGTGCTGTCACCACTCGAGGCACAGCCCCATGCAAAGCACCCAGAGGCACAGACTTAGGCACACCCGAGGGCTGCACCAATGGCGGTTCCGCACGCACCTCCGAAGAGCTGCCAAGCTCAAGCCCGTCCAACACAGATGTCAGAGGGGGAGCGGCAGACAGCGGCAGGGAACTATCCTGCCGTGTAGGTGATGGGTTTTTTCTCCTAGGCCTCCCGCGTTTGGGCCTCTCAGATTGCGCACTGGGTGGAAGGATGTGAAGTGGAGTGTGTTGTTTGATACGTGCGTTCAGGTGCTGAACAGTCCTACCAACATACCGACTAGCACAATGTCGGCATTCGAAGTTGTAGATAACATGACTGAGGTGGAGGGTTGGTAGGACGTCCTTCCGCACCGTGAACGCACGCATTGTTGTGAAGACTGGCACAAAATGTACTGCATAATAAGTACGACGGACGATAGACTTGACTTCGCGACACACTTTGATCGATTCCTGCCCCTTCCATGGCAAACATAGATAGACGGGACAGCGAGGTGGACCAATCAGCACCGATTTCGGTTTCTGCTCTATGGACAGAAACTTACGCAACAAGAATTCCGGATAGCCATTCTTCAAGAAAACAGATCGAAGAAAATCGAACTCGGCCTGCAGCTTACTGGGCGAACAAATACGTTGCGCACGGTCCACGAGGTTACGAACTAAGTTGACCTTGTATTGAGACGAACAATATGAATCGAAGGCAATGTACTGACCAGTGAACGTAGGCTTACGATACACAGAAGTCAACATTTCACAGCCAGTCTTCTCTACAAGCACGTCTAGAAATGACAACTTACTAGACTGCTCGTGCTCACAAGTAAAGCGGAGGGAAGGATGTAGGCTGTTGAGCACATCGAGAAACAATTCACTGCTCTCAACACTGTCAAAATGCGTGAACGAATCGTCAACAAAACGCACGTAGAACGCGGGCCAAAGCGACTCATCAATCTTGCACTCACAATAACCAACGAATATATTGGCGAGGACGGGACCAAGAGGAGATCCCATCGCCACACCATCCACTTGCTTGTACATCACATCGTTGAACGAAAATTCGACACCAGTTGTAACTGACAGCATCAAATGACGAAACGCCGCTTCCGATACCCATGGAGTATCAACATCATCGTTACGGTACAATACATCCATACAGATGTCAACAGTCTCATCAATAGGAACATTCGTAAAGAGACTTACAACATCGAAGGAACACATGTGTGCATTGAGAGGGACCGGACTATCACGAAGCCTCGCAACAAAGTCGAAGCTATCCTTCACAGTGCGTTTGCAATAGTAATCTTGAACAGGCTGTAGGTAGATGCACAGCCATTTCGAGATAGAGTATTGAGGGGAGGCGGTCATGGATACTATTGGTCTAACAGGGCATGTAGGTTTATGGATTTTTGGAAGGCCATAGAGTCTAGGACGAAGGGTACCAGTCGGTTTGATGCGATCGAATTCATGTTTTGATATTTGTTCTTCATTCTTTAGCTTCTTAAGATAAGTTACTAGATCCTTTTCTACTTTTTCAGTTCGATCACAGGTCTTGACCGGACCAAGTGTACGGAACTTTGACGTGTCATTTAGGATAACGGACATCTTCTCGATGTAGTCAGTTTTATTCATTAAAACAGTTGCACGACCCTTATCAGGGCGCGTGACAATAATGTCTTTGTTATTCCGTAGCTCATGCAGGGCTTTGAGATGTTCGCGTTTCAATGAGAACGTTCTTCTATCCGGTAATGCATCAGCGTGTTCCTCGGCCTCTGCCCGGATCTTTGCGGCGCAAATGGACTGTTGTGACTCGGACACCGGTCTGAAGCGTAATAACTTGCGGTAAAAGAGCTCAAACTCGGTCATGATGACTTCCTTCTTGTTTGATTTTGGTGGAATCCCGAAATCGGTTCCACGACAAAGGAGTTCTTTCTGAAGAGTGGTCAGCTCTAGTGATGTCATGTTAATTATGGTGGTATCAGGATCGATAGTGACATGTCCATATCTTTTCTGTCTTAGCCAATTGTAGGTCTTGTCATGTTTTGTGATTAGATGGATACGTTGTTTCTGGTCATTTTCCGAAAGGAGCATAGAGAATCTCAAGAAATCGTGAGAGGAGAGAAAGCAGCGTGCATGATCATACAAATACCTAAACCGCGAACGTGACTTTGACAAAGTGTCGCAGGACCGGGCAATCTCGTCTTTCATGAATACGCGTTCGATGTTTAACGTGTGGTAAGCTTTGGTCCTGCGGACACGGTTCTCTACACCACCTGGACAAACACCATTGTCCAGACAACGTCTAAGGAACACTACGTTCAATGCAACACTACGATAATGAAATCGTGACTTCAGCGCATGGTTCAGAATATCTATCTGAGTCTGGCTATATCTCGACCTGAAGTATTTAAAAATTCGACGAGGAGACAATAATTTTAATATGGCAATAAGTAGGACGAGCTGAAGCGACATGTGGACTACTTTATTAACAATGTAAGCGATGGAGACGATGCAAGAAACAATCTAAAGGGTAAATAAAATACATGTAAGAAGAAAAAGGGCAATGGAAAAAAGATGATTCGAACAAGTTTTCGTACAACACTCTTCAGGAATCACCGTTGTACTAAAGAACAAAATGAGAACAAAGGAATTATAGCAATCAAGGTAGGGTGACACGATACAATGACAGCACTGGAATATCGAGGTGCGATTTCTCACAAAAGTGTGTAGAACACAAGGGTATACAAGTAAGAACTAAGCGTGACAAGTGTGTATCAGCAACAAAAACAAAAAAGTGAGAACGAATGATAATAATAACAATAATAAACAAGAAGGTGACAAAACACATTTAGGCACAAGTGGCAACAACGTTGCCACACTACACAAAAGAACATTATTTGAACAATTTTAGGGTAATAACACTATCTTTCTGGACACACAAATTCGGCTTATGAATGCGCTGACAAACAGCTTCCAAAACTTGTAACTGCAAAAGATAACCATGACGAGCACGGCACAAAACAGAAAAACAGGAATCAGAATAAGTACGACAACAGTCAGTACTAGAAACCAAATGATTGTATACTGAAGACTTATTACGAGACGGACGCACACAATCTCGACTCACGCGCACACCCTCACACTCACTCTCACCCTCACTCAGCTCACCTTCTCCCTCACTGTCCGAATCAGAACCTGCTCCGTCATCCACAGCGGTTCGACTCTCCTCCTCACTTGCATCGTCCTGCGTCTCACCTTCACCACCCACGCCAACCGTGAATGCCGTTGCCTTCATGTCAGTCGTCGTCCTTTCAGAGTGTTTCCTTTGTATTTTTACCGTGAATTCATAGGTCCGGTTGTAATCTGCTGTAGATCTCCGTGGTCTGTCATTTGCTGCTTTGTTTTGTGGATTAGTTGTTGTTGTTGTTGTTGAATGTGAACCTGGTGTTGTTGTTGGATGTGAAGCTGGTGTTGTTGTTGCAGCCACGGTTGTTGGTCTTTTTGTTGAATCCAGCTCTAGTTCCGGTGGGACAAATCGACCGCCGCGGGTGCTCTCCACCAACACATACCTCGAGGGAGGAGGGTCAGGGGGAGGCAGAGGTGCTGTCACCACTCGAGGCACAGCCCCATGCAAAGCACCCAGAGGCACAGACTTAGGCACACCCGAGGGCTGCACCAATGGCGGTTCCGCACGCACCTCCGAAGAGCTGCCAAGCTCAAGCCCGTCCAACACAGATGTCAGAGGGGGAGCGGCAGACAGCGGCAGGGAACTATCCTGCCGTGTAGGTGATGGGTTTTTTCTCCTAGGCCTCCCGCGTTTGGGCCTCTCAGATTGCGCACTGGGTGGAAGGATGTGAAGTGGAGTGTGTTGTTTGATACGTGCGTTCAGGTGCTGAACAGTCCTACCAACATACCGACTAGCACAATGTCGGCATTCGAAGTTGTAGATAACATGACTGAGGTGGAGGGTTGGTAGGACGTCCTTCCGCACCGTGAACGCACGCATTGTTGTGAAGACTGGCACAAAATGTACTGCATAATAAGTACGACGGACGATAGACTTGACTTCGCGACACACTTTGATCGATTCCTGCCCCTTCCATGGCAAACATAGATAGACGGGACAGCGAGGTGGACCAATCAGCACCGATTTCGGTTTCTGCTCTATGGACAGAAACTTACGCAACAAGAATTCCGGATAGCCATTCTTCAAGAAAACAGATCGAAGAAAATCGAACTCGGCCTGCAGCTTACTGGGCGAACAAATACGTTGCGCACGGTCCACGAGGTTACGAACTAAGTTGACCTTGTATTGAGACGAACAATATGAATCGAAGGCAATGTACTGACCAGTGAACGTAGGCTTACGATACACAGAAGTCAACATTTCACAGCCAGTCTTCTCTACAAGCACGTCTAGAAATGACAACTTACTAGACTGCTCGTGCTCACAAGTAAAGCGGAGGGAAGGATGTAGGCTGTTGAGCACATCGAGAAACAATTCACTGCTCTCAACACTGTCAAAATGCGTGAACGAATCGTCAACAAAACGCACGTAGAACGCGGGCCAAAGCGACTCATCAATCTTGCACTCACAATAACCAACGAATATATTGGCGAGGACGGGACCAAGAGGAGATCCCATCGCCACACCATCCACTTGCTTGTACATCACATCGTTGAACGAAAATTCGACACCAGTTGTAACTGACAGCATCAAATGACGAAACGCCGCTTCCGATACCCATGGAGTATCAACATCATCGTTACGGTACAATACATCCATACAGATGTCAACAGTCTCATCAATAGGAACATTCGTAAAGAGACTTACAACATCGAAGGAACACATGTGTGCATTGAGAGGGACCGGACTATCACGAAGCCTCGCAACAAAGTCGAAGCTATCCTTCACAGTGCGTTTGCAATAGTAATCTTGAACAGGCTGTAGGTAGATGCACAGCCATTTCGAGATAGAGTATTGAGGGGAGGCGGTCATGGATACTATTGGTCTAACAGGGCATGTAGGTTTATGGATTTTTGGAAGGCCATAGAGTCTAGGACGAAGGGTACCAGTCGGTTTGATGCGATCGAATTCATGTTTTGATATTTGTTCTTCATTCTTTAGCTTCTTAAGATAAGTTACTAGATCCTTTTCTACTTTTTCAGTTCGATCACAGGTCTTGACCGGACCAAGTGTACGGAACTTTGACGTGTCATTTAGGATAACGGACATCTTCTCGATGTAGTCAGTTTTATTCATTAAAACAGTTGCACGACCCTTATCAGGGCGCGTGACAATAATGTCTTTGTTATTCCGTAGCTCATGCAGGGCTTTGAGATGTTCGCGTTTCAATGAGAACGTTCTTCTATCCGGTAATGCATCAGCGTGTTCCTCGGCCTCTGCCCGGATCTTTGCGGCGCAAATGGACTGTTGTGACTCGGACACCGGTCTGAAGCGTAATAACTTGCGGTAAAAGAGCTCAAACTCGGTCATGATGACTTCCTTCTTGTTTGATTTTGGTGGAATCCCGAAATCGGTTCCACGACAAAGGAGTTCTTTCTGAAGAGTGGTCAGCTCTAGTGATGTCATGTTAATTATGGTGGTATCAGGATCGATGGTGACATGTCCATATCTTTAAATACTTCAGGTCGAGATATAGCCAGACTCAGATAGATATTCTGAACCATGCGCTGAAGTCACGATTTCATTATCGTAGTGTTGCATTGAACGTAGTGTTCCTTAGACGTTGTCTGGACAATGGTGTTTGTCCAGGTGGTGTAGAGAACCGTGTCCGCAGGACCAAAGCTTACCACACGTTAAACATCGAACGCGTATTCATGAAAGACGAGATTGCCCGGTCCTGCGACACTTTGTCAAAGTCACGTTCGCGGTTTAGGTATTTGTATGATCATGCACGCTGCTTTCTCTCCTCTCACGATTTCTTGAGATTCTCTATGCTCCTTTCGGAAAATGACCAGAAACAACGTATCCATCTAATCACAAAACATGACAAGACCTACAATTGGCTAAGACAGAAAAGATATGGACATGTCACTATCGATCCTGATACCACCATAATTAACATGACATCACTAGAGCTGACCACTCTTCAGAAAGAACTCCTTTGTCGTGGAACCGATTTCGGGATTCCACCAAAATCAAACAAGAAGGAAGTCATCATGACCGAGTTTGAGCTCTTTTACCGCAAGTTATTACGCTTCAGACCGGTGTCCGAGTCACAACAGTCCATTTGCGCCGCAAAGATCCGGGCAGAGGCCGAGGAACACGCTGATGCATTACCGGATAGAAGAACGTTCTCATTGAAACGCGAACATCTCAAAGCCCTGCATGAGCTACGGAATAACAAAGACATTATTGTCACGCGCCCTGATAAGGGTCGTGCAACTGTTTTAATGAATAAAACTGACTACATCGAGAAGATGTCCGTTATCCTAAATGACACGTCAAAGTTCCGTACACTTGGTCCGGTCAAGACCTGTGATCGAACTGAAAAAGTAGAAAAGGATCTAGTAACTTATCTTAAGAAGCTAAAGAATGAAGAACAAATATCAAAACATGAATTCGATCGCATCAAACCGACTGGTACCCTTCGTCCTAGACTCTATGGCCTTCCAAAAATCCATAAACCTACATGCCCTGTTAGACCAATAGTATCCATGACCGCCTCCCCTCAATACTCTATCTCGAAATGGCTGTGCATCTACCTACAGCCTGTTCAAGATTACTATTGCAAACGCACTGTGAAGGATAGCTTCGACTTTGTTGCGAGGCTTCGTGATAGTCCGGTCCCTCTCAATGCACACATGTGTTCCTTCGATGTTGTAAGTCTCTTTACGAATGTTCCTATTGATGAGACTGTTGACATCTGTATGGATGTATTGTACCGTAACGATGATGTTGATACTCCATGGGTATCGGAAGCGGCGTTTCGTCATTTGATGCTGTCAGTTACAACTGGTGTCGAATTTTCGTTCAACGATGTGATGTACAAGCAAGTGGATGGTGTGGCGATGGGATCTCCTCTTGGTCCCGTCCTCGCCAATATATTCGTTGGTTATTGTGAGTGCAAGATTGATGAGTCGCTTTGGCCCGCGTTCTACGTGCGTTTTGTTGACGATTCGTTCACGCATTTTGACAGTGTTGAGAGCAGTGAATTGTTTCTCGATGTGCTCAACAGCCTACATCCTTCCCTCCGCTTTACTTGTGAGCACGAGCAGTCTAGTAAGTTGTCATTTCTAGACGTGCTTGTAGAGAAGACTGGCTGTGAAATGTTGACTTCTGTGTATCGTAAGCCTACGTTCACTGGTCAGTACATTGCCTTCGATTCATATTGTTCGTCTCAATACAAGGTCAACTTAGTTCGTAACCTCGTGGACCGTGCGCAACGTATTTGTTCGCCCAGTAAGCTGCAGGCCGAGTTCGATTTTCTTCGATCTGTTTTCTTGAAGAATGGCTATCCGGAATTCTTGTTGCGTAAGTTTCTGTCCATAGAGCAGAAACCGAAATCGGTGCTGATTGGTCCACCTCGCTGTCCCGTCTATCTATGTTTGCCATGGAAGGGGCAGGAATCGATCAAAGTGTGTCGCGAAGTCAAGTCTATCGTCCGTCGTACTTATTATGCAGTACATTTTGTGCCAGTCTTCACAACAATGCGTGCGTTCACGGTGCGGAAGGACGTCCTACCAACCCTCCACCTCAGTCATGTTATCTACAACTTCGAATGCCGACATTGTGCTAGTCGGTATGTTGGTAGGACTGTTCAGCACCTGAACGCACGTATCAAACAACACACTCCACTTCACATCCTTCCACCCAGTGCGCAATCTGAGAGGCCCAAACGCGGGAGGCCTAGGAGAAAAAACCCATCACCTACACGGCAGGATAGTTCCCTGCCGCTGTCTGCCGCTCCCCCTCTGACATCTGTGTTGGACGGGCTTGAGCTTGGCAGCTCTTCGGAGGTGCGTGCGGAACCGCCATTGGTGCAGCCCTCGGGTGTGCCTAAGTCTGTGCCTCTGGGTGCTTTGCATGGGGCTGTGCCTCGAGTGGTGACAGCACCTCTGCCTCCCCCTGACCCTCCTCCCTCGAGGTATGTGTTGGTGGAGAGCACCCGCGGCGGTCGATTTGTCCCACCGGAACTAGAGCTGGATTCAACAAAAAGACCAACAACCATGGCTGCAACAACAACACCAGCTTCACATCCAACAACAACACCAGGTTCACATTCAACAACAACAACAACAACTAATCCACAAAACAAAGCAGCAAATGACAGACCATGGAGATCTACAGCAGATTACAACCGGACCTATGAATTCACGGTAAAAATACAAAGGAAACAATCTGAAAGGACGACGACTGACATGAAGGCAACGGCATTCACGGTTGGCGTGGGTGGTGAAGGTGAGACGCAGGACGATGCAAGTGAGGAGGAGAGTCGAACCGCTGTGGATGACGGAGCAGGTTCTGATTCGGACAGTGAGGGAGAAGGTGAGCTGAGTGAGGGTGAGAGTGAGTGTGAGGGTGTGCGCGTGAGTCGAGATTGTGTGCGTCCGTCTCGTAATAAGTCTTCAGTATACAATCATTTGGTTTCTAGTACTGACTGTTGTCGTACTTATTCTGATTCCTGTTTTTCTGTTTTGTGCCGTGCTCGTCATGGTTATCTTTTGCAGTTACAAGTTTTGGAAGCTGTTTGTCAGCGCATTCATAAGCCGAATTTGTGTGTCCAGAAAGATAGTGTTATTACCCTAAAATTGTTCAAATAATGTTCTTTTGTGTAGTGTGGCAACGTTGTTGCCACTTGTGCCTAAATGTGTTTTGTCACCTTCTTGTTTATTATTGTTATTATTATCATTCGTTCTCACTTTTTTGTTTTTGTTGCTGATACACACTTGTCACGCTTAGTTCTTACTTGTATACCCTTGTGTTCTACACACTTTTGTGAGAAATCGCACCTCGATATTCCAGTGCTGTCATTGTATCGTGTCACCCTACCTTGATTGCTATATTATTTCCTTTGTTCTCATTTTGTTCTTTAGTACAACGGTGATTCCTGAAGAGTGTTGTACGAAAACTTGTTCGAATCATCTTTTTTCCATTGCCCTTTTTCTTCTTACATGTATTTTATTTACCCTTTAGATTGTTTCTTGCATCGTCTCCATCGCTTACATTGTTAATAAAGTAGTCCACATGTCGCTTCAGCTCGTCCTACTTATTGCCATATTAAAATTATTATTATTATTATTATTAAATTTTGAATAGGGCAGTCCCACAGGCCTAGGGCCTTTTTACATGGTGTGCAGAACTACTTGCCAGAACGTGGATCTGTCTTCTTCACAAAGTCAAAGATCGAAGACGCAAGCGGCAAGACGCCAAGACGGCAAGAGCTACACAATCCGCGGCATTGTAGGGCCGGCCCGGCCGGGGGGGGGGGGGGGGGGTAGAGGGGCGGCCATGCTCTGTTGCACACGGCAGACGGCCACCAACAATATCCCGTGCAGTTTTAAAACTAGCGCTGTAAAGAAAAGGAGCAAGGAACTAGGAGATACGCTCCCCTCAACCACGCACTTCACTCCCCCAGTTCTCCAATGTCAGAGTCAAATTCTCTGCTGTTGAAAGACTACTCCGCCAAGTAACTAGTTAATCCCGCGCTAAGGCAACAGGCAGCGATGGCGTGCCAGGGATAATCCTCAAGTTCTGCTCTGACATCTTGGCACCGTCTCACGATCTTATTCAATGCTTCGCTGTCGCGCGGCCATGTCGCCTCGGAGTTCAAGTTAGCTAACGAGTTACGTCGTCCCCCTGTACAAAGCTGGTGATCCGTCGGTACCAACCAACTTCCGCCCTGTGACTAGGCTGTGTCCCTTCTACCCATACTCCCTAAGTTGCTAGAGAAGTTGGTTCAGAAGGAGCTCATCGCCTTCCTGGACCTCACAGCGTCGTTACCGACTACCCAGTTTGCTTTCAGGCGTGGCCACTCCACCGAAGACGCACTAGTCCTAATGTCAAATCGTATTTTAACAGCCAAAGACCAGGGACTATTAACAGGTGTAACCGTGTTTGTCTGTTAGACATGTCCGAAGCGTTCGATACGTCCACAATACCACGCTCTGCGGGATCTCCACTGCGTTTGAGTGTCTGGTATTGCCCTGCGCTGGTTTGCCAGCTACCTCTCGGGGCCACCGTCGTACCCAACGCGTCTGTGTGCAATGCAATCTCTGTGTGGGAGCACAGTAGTATGTTCCCATTCCGCTTTTGCTTATTGCTTATTGCTTTTGCTTATTTCTCCCCTTCCTCTCTCCGTACTTCTGCCCCCCCCCCTCTCTCATTCCTTCTGTCGTCCACATGTATCAAAGGAGGCGAAGTCGCCTGTTTGTGGTGCGACGTTAAATAAACTTCTACAACAACAACAACACAGACTAGACTAGCTCTACATCAGCGTGCACAAGACTTAGTGGCTTCCCCCAGGGTGCGGTGCTGGCCCTGATGGGTCCTATTCTCTTCAGCCTTTATACCCGGGAGGTCCCCGCTGTAGACTCGCGGACGGAATTGCGCTCGTATGCAGCCGGAGGTCAGCACAGGAAGTGTCCACTGTCTTATCCGCCTCGGTTTCAACCCTCGCTGACTGGCTGAAACATCGAAGCCTGATCCTAAATGCTGGAAAGAGCCTGCCGGCCGCCAGCGCAACACACACGTACATGTACAGTGCTGGAAACTGAAATCCGACCCCCTTGGCGGCCGGCGCCGCACCGCCAAGGGGATCGGATTTCAGTTTCCAGCACTGTAGTACCAAGAGTATAATTACCCCCCCCCCCTGGGGGGGGGGGGGGGGTTACTAACTTACTGGGGGGTTATATACTCTTGGTATTACCAAGAGGTTTATGTACTCTTGGTACTAGTATTAGTCTGCCATGGCACTCGGTTACCTAGTGCGCCCACTGCTCGCTATCTTGGTGTAGCGATCGACTCCTGCATGTCCTGGCACGCCCATATCGCCAAATGTTCTGCACGCCTTTCGCAGAAGACTGGGGCGCTCTGGAGAATGCGTCGCTGCCTGAACCACCACCAGTCAGTGTCACGCATGTATGTATGTATGTATGTATGTATGTATAACTCATAATCACAAGGTGATCGTAGAGGCATTAATCAGCGAGAGAATTGTGAATGATGTCTCTGAATCCAACTCTATCGTGTGCTGCATGAGAGAGAGCATGCAAGGGAAGACCCATCCAACTTTTAATGTTAGAAATCCATGATGTCGCGGGCCTTCCTCTCGGTCGAGATCCAGGAGTTGATCCTTGCAGGAAGGGCTTGGAGAAAACGTCATGTCTCGTAACATGGCCAAACCACATCAACTTAAATTTCTTGACTTCGTTCGCTAGCCGCATCCTTGCTCCTATGATGTCATTGATTTCTTCCAGGATAGATTGGTTGGTACGCCGGTCGTGGTATGTTACTCCTAAGAGTCGGCGGAAGCATTTCATCTCGAAGGATGAAATTCTTCTCATTGATGAGGCAGATAATGTCCAAGATTGGCATCCGTATAAAACAGTCGCTAGCACAATAGACCTAACACAACGAAATTTAGTAGGCAAAGAAAGTGATGGCGATTTCCAAATGAATTGAAGCTCAATGATCTTTTGCTTCCCTAGTGCTATTAAAGCGTCTTCTTATCTCCACATCGGACTTGCCATCCGACGTGATTACGGCACCTACAGTAAGATCGGGCGCCGAAGAACGCAGGGGCTCGAGCGCAGCCTAGGATTAGGAAAGTTCTTAAATTTTTGATTCTAGCCAGACCGTTCTTATTCACACGCGCGCGGCGAGTCCAGTGACGTCATGACGTTTGTCATGTACATGTACATGATTGTAGTGCAATGTAGTACGAGGTGAATTGCTATTTCTGGACATTGTACATTTCTGGACATTTCGAGTAAAATAATTTTTCGTCGCGTGTAGAGTCAAGTCAATCAGGTTGATGAAGTTTTTTCTTGTTGTAGTTGACAGCTGGGTTGTTGTAGTTTCTCCTCGTGTCGGTGCCTTGTTGATAGCCTTTTCTTGGGAGGCATTTCAACGAGTTTTGTGGTACTATGTCCCATGAGAATTTTGAATTTTGAGTAAAATAAGAAGTAATGGACGAATCGTTGGCTTCCCCATGTGCACTCCACTTCAGACGCTGTATAGTCTTGGACCTGTTGGCTGGAAGTGTGAAGAGGCCAACTGCAGTCCACCAATAGAAAAAATAACAAAAATGGTGAGGTATAGGATGCCTATTGACGCTATTTTACTTATTTTTTATTTTTTATGTTTATTTGAATTCGGATAGCTCAACAGTACAGAAGTACAACTACAAAGAGTACCGAATAGAAGGCCCCGAGAACGGGAAACCAAAAAAAAACAAAAAAAAACAAAAACAGCAACATCAAGTTACTGATTATGCACATTGCTTGAAAGCAAATCACAACAATGATTAAGGGGGCACATCACCCAAAAATTCGCTGAAAAATCGAATTTGTAAATTCATATTGAGTGCTACGTCAGTTGAAAGAGCACGAATAGCTGCAAATTCTCTGAAAACTGTGTCCCTATCTGACCAGCCGTTCAAGAGTTATGGCCGAAAATGTGCCCTTGCAAGGAAAGATTTTGTTGTTGCATGCTGTCATTTGTTGGCAGCACTGTATTTGAATGTGAGCAGACCGTGCGCAACTTGTCGTATTATGGAAACACGCGAAAGTGTGCAGAATTTTGCCCCAAGTCCAAAAAAGTACAAAAAATCACGTTAAAAAACCACGTATTGGGCTGCACGGCGGCGGGCGAAGCCCGCCGCCGTGCAGCAGGACTTTTGCCAGCACCCTCGTGACGTTGCAGATATGTGGCTTGATTATTGTAGTTGACGTTGATTTAGTGACTTTGGCAAGTTTGAGTCGTGTCAAGAAGTCAGGTAGGATTCAGTACTAGGCAGTAGTGAAACGTGAGTGGCAGTCTTTGCCGGTTTCTGAGGGCATCCTGGATTTGGTTTGCAGCGCTGTGGAAATGGCTTGCTGTGGAGGTCCCAGCACTGGATGTTGTATCAAAGGTACGACCTCGTAGCACGTGCCAAACCTAAAAAAATTCAAAAATTGCCTTGGGTCTGTGGGAGTCCGTGAAAGAACGCCCACTCGTTCCGTTGTGACAGATTCCAGGGCCACGTTGAGGGGCCCTACCCCACCACCCATGGCTGCTTCTGGACTTGTTTTAGGTTTGGGTCCCGCGCACGGACAGAATGGGCACGAAAATGTGAAAAAAATGTAAATGCATTTGTTTGGCTCCTGGGTGGCTCGCACACCGTAGCACTATGCCGGAAATTTGAGTTTTTCCGGCCTGGAAAGCCTGTCAGTGAGACGCAAGAACTTGTAAATCATGTCCTGAGGGCCAGCATAGTGGCAGGAGTGTGTGGTCAAAATTTCACTCAAATCCACTGAGAAACACCAAAGTTACGGTCAATTGAATGCCATATGAAATTTTGGGTGATGTGCCCCCTTAAGGGGGCACATCACCCAAAAATTCGCTGAAAAATCGAATTTGTAAATTCATATTGAGTGCTACGTCAGTTGAAAGAGCACGAATAGCTGCAAATTCTCTGAAAACTGTGTCCCTATCTGACCAGCCGTTCAAGAGTTATGGCCGAAAATGTGCCCTTGCAAGGAAAGATTTTGTTGTTGCATGCTGTCATTTGTTGGCAGCACTGTATTTGAATGTGAGCAGACCGTGCGCAACTTGTCGTATTATGGAAACACGCGAAAGTGTGCAGAATTTTGCCCCAAGTCCAAAAAAGTACAAAAAATCACGTTAAAAAACCACGTATTGGGCTGCACGGCGGCGGGCGAAGCCCGCCGCCGTGCAGCAGGACTTTTGCCAGCACCCTCGTGACGTTGCAGATATGTGGCTTGATTATTGTAGTTGACGTTGATTTAGTGACTTTGGCAAGTTTGAGTCGTGTCAAGAAGTCAGGTAGGATTCAGTACTAGGCAGTAGTGAAACGTGAGTGGCAGTCTTTGCCGGTTTCTGAGGGCCTCCTGGATTTGGTTTGCAGCGCTGTGGAAATGGCTTGCTGTGGAGGTCCCAGCACTGGATGTTGTATCAAAGGTACGACCTCGTAGCACGTGCCAAACCTAAAAAAATTCAAAAATTGCCTTGGGTCTGTGGGAGTCCGTGAAAGAACGCCCACTCGTTCCGTTGTGACAGATTCCAGGGCCACGTTGAGGGGCCCTACCCCACCACCCATGGCTGACCTCCACAGCAAGCCATTTCCTCAGCGCTGCACACCAAATCCAGGATGCCCTCAGAAACCGGCAAAGACTGCCACTCACGTTTCACTACTGCCTAGTACTGAATCCTACCTGACTTCTTGACACGACTCAAACTTGCCAAAGTCACTAAATCAACGTCAACTACAATAATCAAGCCACATATCTGCAACGTCACGAGGGTGCTGGCAAAAGTCCTGCTGCACGGCGGCGGGCTTTGCCCGCCGCCGTGCAGCCCAATACGTGGTTTTTTAACGTGATTTTTTGTACTTTTTTGGACTTGGGGCAAAATTCTGCACACTTTCGCGTGTTTCCATAATACGACAAGTTGCGCACGGTCTGCTCACATTCAAATACAGTGCTGCCAACAAATGACAGCATGCAACAAAAAAATCTTTCCTTGCAAGGGCACATTTTCGGCCATAACTCTTGAACGGCTGGTCAGATAGGGACACAGTTTTCAGAGAATTTGCAGCTATTCATGCTCTTTCAACTGACGTAGCACTCAATATGAATTTACAAATTCGATTTTTCAGCGAATTTTTGGGTGATGTGCCCCCTTAAGGGGGCACATCACCCAAAAATTTCATATGGCATTCAATTGACCGTAACTTTGGTGTTTCTCAGTGGATTTGAGTGAAATTTTGACCACACACTCCTGCCACTATGCTGGCCCTCAGGACATGATTTACAAGTTCTTGCGCCTCACTGACAGGCTTTCCAGGCCGGAAAAACTCAAATTTCCGGCATAGTGCTACGGTGTGCGAGCCACCCAGGAGCCAAACAAATGCATTTACATTTTTTTCACATTTTCGGGCCCATTCTGTCCGTGCGCGGGACCCAAACCTAAAACAAGTCCAGAAGCAGCCATGGGTGGTGGGGTAGGGCCCCTCAACGTGGCCCTGGAATCTGTCACAACGGAACGAGTGGGCGTTCTTTCACGGACTCCCACAGACCCAAGTCAATTTTTGAATTTTTTTAGGTTTAGCACGTGCTACGAGGTCGTACCTTTGATACAACAGCCAGTGCTGGGACCTCCACAGCAAGCCATTTCCTCAGCGCTGCACACCAAATCCAGGATGCCCTCAGAAACCGGCAAAGACTGCCACTCACGTTTCACTACTGCCTAGTACTGAATCCTACCTGACTTCTTGACACGACTCAAACTTGCCAAAGTCACTAAATCAACGTCAACTACAATAATCAAGCCACATATCTGCAACGTCACGAGGGTGCTGGCAAAAGTCCTGCTGCACGGCGGCGGGCTTCGCCCGCCGCCGTGCAGCCCAATACGTGGTTTTTTAACGTGATTTTTTGTACTTTTTTGGACTTGGGGCAAAATTCTGCACACTTTCGCGTGTTTCCATAATACGACAAGTTGCGCACGGTCTGCTCACATTCAAATACAGTGCTGCCAACAAATGACAGCATGCAACAAAAAAATCTTTCCTTGCAAGGGCACATTTTCGGCCATAACTCTTGAACGGCTGGTCAGATAGGGACACAGTTTTCAGAGAATTTGCAGCTATAGTCATGCTCTTTCAACTGACGTAGCACTCAATATGAATTTACAAATTCGATTTTTCAGCGAATTTTTGGGTGATGTGCCCCCTTAAGGGGGCACATCACCCAAAAATTTCATATGGCATTCAATTGACCGTAACTTTGGTGTTTCTCAGTGGATTTGAGTGAAATTTTGACCACACACTCCTGCCACTATGCTGGCCCTCAGGACATGATTTACAAGTTCTTGCGCCTCACTGACAGGCTTTCCAGGCCGGAAAAACTCAAATTTCCGGCATAGTGCTACGGTGTGCGAGCCACCCAGGAGCCAAACAAATGCATTTACATTTTTTTCACATTTTCGGGCCCATTCTGTCCGTGCGCGGGACCCAAACCTAAAACAAGTCCAGAAGCAGCCATGGGTGGTGGGGTAGGGCCCCTCAACGTGGCCCTGGAATCTGTCACAACGGAACGAGTGGGCGTTCTTTCACGGACTCCCACAGACCCAAGTCAATTTTTGAATTTTTTTAGGTTTAGCACGTGCTACGAGGTCGTACCTTTGATACAACAGCCAGTGCTGGGACCTCCACAGCAAGCCATTTCCTCAGCGCTGCACACCAAATCCAGGATGCCCTCAGAAACCGGCAAAGACTGCCACTCACGTTTCACTACTGCCTAGTACTGAATCCTACCTGACTTCTTGACACGACTCAAACTTGCCAAAGTCACTAAATCAACGTCAACTACAATAATCAAGCCACATATCTGCAACGTCACGAGGGTGCTGGCAAAAGTCCTGCTGCACGGCGGCGGGCTTTGCCCGCCGCCGTGCAGCCCAATACGTGGTTTTTTAACGTGATTTTTTGTACTTTTTTGGACTTGGGGCAAAATTCTGCACACTTTCGCGTGTTTCCATAATACGACAAGTTGCGCACGGTCTGCTCACATTCAAATACAGTGCTGCCAACAAATGACAGCATGCAACAAAAAAATCTTTCCTTGCAAGGGCACATTTTCGGCCATAACTCTTGAACGGCTGGTCAGATAGGGACACAGTTTTCAGAGAATTTGCAGCTATTCATGCTCTTTCAACTGACGTAGCACTCAATATGAATTTACAAATTCGATTTTTCAGCGAATTTTTGGGTGATGTGCCCCCTTAAGGGGGCACATCACCCAAAAATTTCATATGGCATTCAATTGACCGTAACTTTGGTGTTTCTCAGTGGATTTGAGTGAAATTTTGACCACACACTCCTGCCACTATGCTGGCCCTCAGGACATGATTTACAAGTTCTTGCGCCTCACTGACAGGCTTTCCAGGCCGGAAAAACTCAAATTTCCGGCATAGTGCTACGGTGTGCGAGCCACCCAGGAGCCAAACAAATGCATTTACATTTTTTTCACATTTTCGGGCCCATTCTGTCCGTGCGCGGGACCCAAACCTAAAACAAGTCCAGAAGCAGCCATGGGTGGTGGGGTAGGGCCCCTCAACGTGGCCCTGGAATCTGTCACAACGGAACGAGTGGGCGTTCTTTCACGGACTCCCACAGACCCAAGTCAATTTTTGAATTTTTTTAGGTTTAGCACGTGCTACGAGGTCGTACCTTTGATACAACAGCCAGTGCTGGGACCTCCACAGCAAGCCATTTCCTCAGCGCTGCACACCAAATCCAGGATGCCCTCAGAAACCGGCAAAGACTGCCACTCACGTTTCACTACTGCCTAGTACTGAATCCTACCTGACTTCTTGACACGACTCAAACTTGCCAAAGTCACTAAATCAACGTCAACTACAATAATCAAGCCACATATCTGCAACGTCACGAGGGTGCTGGCAAAAGTCCTGCTGCACGGCGGCGGGCTTCGCCCGCCGCCGTGCAGCCCAATACGTGGTTTTTTAACGTGATTTTTTGTACTTTTTTGGACTTGGGGCAAAATTCTGCACACTTTCGCGTGTTTCCATAATACGACAAGTTGCGCACGGTCTGCTCACATTCAAATACAGTGCTGCCAACAAATGACAGCATGCAACAAAAAAATCTTTCCTTGCAAGGGCACATTTTCGGCCATAACTCTTGAACGGCTGGTCAGATAGGGACACAGTTTTCAGAGAATTTGCAGCTATAGTCATGCTCTTTCAACTGACGTAGCACTCAATATGAATTTACAAATTCGATTTTTCAGCGAATTTTTGGGTGATGTGCCCCCTTAAGGGGGCACATCACCCAAAAATTTCATATGGCATTCAATTGACCGTAACTTTGGTGTTTCTCAGTGGATTTGAGTGAAATTTTGACTACACACTCCTGCCACTATGCTGGCCCTCAGGACATGATTTACAAGTTCTTGCGCCTCACTGACAGGCTTTCCAGGCCGGAAAAACTCAAATTTCCGGCATAGTGCTACGGTGTGCGAGCCACCCAGGAGCCAAACAAATGCATTTACATTTTTTTCACATTTTCGGGCCCATTCTGTCCGTGCGCGGGACCCAAACCTAAAACAAGTCCAGAAGCAGCCATGGGTGGTGGGGTAGGGCCCCTCAACGTGGCCCTGGAATCTGTCACAACGGAACGAGTGGGCGTTCTTTCACGGACTCCCACAGACCCAAGTCAATTTTTGAATTTTTTTAGGTTTAGCACGTGCTACGAGGTCGTACCTTTGATACAACAGCCAGTGCTGGGACCTCCACAGCAAGCCATTTCCTCAGCGCTGCACACCAAATCCAGGATGCCCTCAGAAACCGGCAAAGACTGCCACTCACGTTTCACTACTGCCTAGTACTGAATCCTACCTGACTTCTTGACACGACTCAAACTTGCCAAAGTCACTAAATCAACGTCAACTACAATAATCAAGCCACATATCTGCAACGTCACGAGGGTGCTGGCAAAAGTCCTGCTGCACGGCGGCGGGCTTCGCCCGCCGCCGTGCAGCCCAATACGTGGTTTTTTAACGTGATTTTTTGTACAGTACGTATCGCCTATAAGGTTGGCGGCTATAGTAATATACCGGATATAGTGATCACTTTCTCAAATTCATTTTCATTTGCCATAACTAAGTATACACAGTTATCGCGTATAGTAATAATCGTCTATAGTAATATATCGCCTATAGTGATCAAATTCATATTTCAAAAGACCTTTATAACATTATTTTTGCATCGATTATAGTGATTGTTGTAAAATCAAGTGGTGTCAGAGAAGAACAGGGTGTTACTTCTTTGTGAAGAACTAACTTCTCCAGTGTTGTTTGGTGAGTTTTGCTTGTACAAGTTGCCAAATATGCCTCCATCGTGAGGAAATGCTGATGTTGTGTGACATGAGCTGTAGCCAGCTATGCAGTGCGTATGTGCACGGCGCCCTGAGTCGTTTGACACCCTACTCGCATACATTTCATGCAGTATCGGTCATAGTGATATATCGCTTATAGTGATAACATGGTCAAAATCAAACACCAACGCTATAGGCGATACTGACTGTACTTTTTTGGACTGGGGCAAAATTCTGCACACTTTCGCGTGTTTCCATAATACGACAAGTTGCGCACGGTCTGCTCACATTCAAATACAGTGCTGCCAACAAATGACAGCATGCAACAAAAAAATCTTTCCTTGCAAGGGCACATTTTCGGCCATAACTCTTGAACGGCTGGTCAGATAGGGACACAGTTTTCAGAGAATTTGCAGCTATTCATGCTCTTTCAACTGACGTAGCACTCAATATGAATTTACAAATTCGATTTTTCAGCGAATTTTTGGGTGATGTGCCCCCTTAAGGGGGCACATCACCCAAAAATTTCATATGGCATTCAATTGACCGTAACTTTGGTGTTTCTCAGTGGATTTGAGTGAAATTTTGACCACACACTCCTGCCACTATGCTGGCCCTCAGGACATGATTTACAAGTTCTCGCGCCTCACTGACAGGCTTTCCAGGCCGGAAAAACTCAAATTTCCGGCATAGTGCTACGGTGTGCGAGCCACCCAGGAGCCAAACAAATGCATTTACATTTTTTTCACATTTTCGGGCCCATTCTGTCCGTGCGCGGGACCCAAACCTAAACCAAGTCCAGAAGCAGCCATGGGTGGTGGGGTAGGGCCCCTCAACGTGGCCCTGGAATCTGTCACAACGGAACGAGTGGGCGTTCTTTCACGGACTCCCACAGACCCAAGTCAATTTTTGAATTTTTTTAGGTTTAGCACGTGCTACGAGGTCGTACCTTTGATACAACAGCCAGTGCTGGGACCTCCACAGCAAGCCATTTCCTCAGCGCTGCACACCAAATCCAGGATGCCCTCAGAAACCGGCAAAGACTGCCACTCACGTTTCACTACTGCCTAGTACTGAATCCTACCTGACTTCTTGACACGACTCAAACTTGCCAAAGTCACTAAATCAACGTCAACTACAATAATCAAGCCACATATCTGCAACGTCACGAGGGTGCTGGCAAAAGTCCTGCTGCACGGCGGCGGGCTTCGCCCGCCGCCGTGCAGCCCAATACGTGGTTTTTTAACGTGATTTTTTGTACTTTTTTGGACTTGGGGCAAAATTCTGCACACTTTCGCGTGTTTCCATAATACGACAAGTTGCGCACGGTCTGCTCACATTCAAATACAGTGCTGCCAACAAATGACAGCATGCAACAAAAAAATCTTTCCTTGCAAGGGCACATTTTCGGCCATAACTCTTGAACGGCTGGTCAGATAGGGACACAGTTTTCAGAGAATTTGCAGCTATAGTCATGCTCTTTCAACTGACGTAGCACTCAATATGAATTTACAAATTCGATTTTTCAGCGAATTTTTGGGTGATGTGCCCCCTTAAGGGGGCACATCACCCAAAAATTTCATATGGCATTCAATTGACCGTAACTTTGGTGTTTCTCAGTGGATTTGAGTGAAATTTTGACCACACACTCCTGCCACTATGCTGGCCCTCAGGACATGATTTACAAGTTCTGGCGCCTCACTGACAGGCTTTCCAGGCCGGAAAAACTCAAATTTCCGGCATAGTGCTACGGTGTGCGAGCCACCCAGGAGCCAAACAAATGCATTTACATTTTTTTCACATTTTCGGGCCCATTCTGTCCGTGCGCGGGACCCAAACCTAAAACAAGTCCAGAAGCAGCCATGGGTGGTGGGGTAGGGCCCCTCAACGTGGCCCTGGAATCTGTCACAACGGAACGAGTGGGCGTTCTTTCACGGACTCCCACAGACCCAAGTCAATTTTTGAATTTTTTTAGGTTTAGCACGTGCTACGAGGTCGTACCTTTGATACAACAGCCAGTGCTGGGACCTCCACAGCAAGCCATTTCCTCAGCGCTGCACACCAAATCCAGGATGCCCTCAGAAACCGGCAAAGACTGCCACTCACGTTTCACTACTGCCTAGTACTGAATCCTACCTGACTTCTTGACACGACTCAAACTTGCCAAAGTCACTAAATCAACGTCAACTACAATAATCAAGCCACATATCTGCAACGTCACGAGGGTGCTGGCAAAAGTCCTGCTGCACGGCGGCGGGCTTCGCCCGCCGCCGTGCAGCCCAATACGTGGTTTTTTAACGTGATTTTTTGTACTTTTTTGGACTTGGGGCAAAATTCTGCACACTTTCGCGTGTTTCCATAATACGACAAGTTGCGCACGGTCTGCTCACATTCAAATACAGTGCTGCCAACAAATGACAGCATGCAACAAAAAAATCTTTCCTTGCAAGGGCACATTTTCGGCCATAACTCTTGAACGGCTGGTCAGATAGGGACACAGTTTTCAGAGAATTTGCAGCTATAGTCATGCTCTTTCAACTGACGTAGCACTCAATATGAATTTACAAATTCGATTTTTCAGCGAATTTTTGGGTGATGTGCCCCCTTAAGGGGGCACATCACCCAAAAATTTCATATGGCATTCAATTGACCGTAACTTTGGTGTTTCTCAGTGGATTTGAGTGAAATTTTGACCACACACTCCTGCCACTATGCTGGCCCTCAGGACATGATTTACAAGTTCTTGCGCCTCACTGACAGGCTTTCCAGGCCGGAAAAACTCAAATTTCCGGCATAGTGCTACGGTGTGCGAGCCACCCAGGAGCCAAACAAATGCATTTACATTTTTTTCACATTTTCGGGCCCATTCTGTCCGTGCGCGGGACCCAAACCTAAAACAAGTCCAGAAGCAGCCATGGGTGGTGGGGTAGGGCCCCTCAACGTGGCCCTGGAATCTGTCACAACGGAACGAGTGGGCGTTCTTTCACGGACTCCCACAGACCCAAGTCAATTTTTGAATTTTTTTAGGTTTAGCACGTGCTACGAGGTCGTACCTTTGATACAACAGCCAGTGCTGGGACCTCCACAGCAAGCCATTTCCTCAGCGCTGCACACCAAATCCAGGATGCCCTCAGAAACCGGCAAAGACTGCCACTCACGTTTCACTACTGCCTAGTACTGAATCCTACCTGACTTCTTGACACGACTCAAACTTGCCAAAGTCACTAAATCAACGTCAACTACAATAATCAAGCCACATATCTGCAACGTCACGAGGGTGCTGGCAAAAGTCCTGCTGCACGGCGGCGGGCTTCGCCCGCCGCCGTGCAGCCCAATACGTGGTTTTTTAACGTGATTTTTTGTACTTTTTTGGACTTGGGGCAAAATTCTGCACACTTTCGCGTGTTTCCATAATACGACAAGTTGCGCACGGTCTGCTCACATTCAAATACAGTGCTGCCAACAAATGACAGCATGCAACAAAAAAATCTTTCCTTGCAAGGGCACATTTTCGGCCATAACTCTTGAACGGCTGGTCAGATAGGGACACAGTTTTCAGAGAATTTGCAGCTATTCATGCTCTTTCAACTGACGTAGCACTCAATATGAATTTACAAATTCGATTTTTCAGCGAATTTTTGGGTGATGTGCCCCCTTAAGGGGGCACATCACCCAAAAATTTCATATGGCATTCAATTGACCGTAACTTTGGTGTTTCTCAGTGGATTTGAGTGAAATTTTGACCACACACTCCTGCCACTATGCTGGCCCTCAGGACATGATTTACAAGTTCTTGCGCCTCACTGACAGGCTTTCCAGGCCGGAAAAACTCAAATTTCCGGCATAGTGCTACGGTGTGCGAGCCACCCAGGAGCCAAACAAATGCATTTACATTTTTTTCACATTTTCGGGCCCATTCTGTCCGTGCGCGGGACCCAAACCTAAACCAAGTCCAGAAGCAGCCATGGGTGGTGGGGTAGGGCCCCTCAACGTGGCCCTGGAATCTGTCACAACGGAACGAGTGGGCGTTCTTTCACGGACTCCCACAGACCCAAGTCAATTTTTGAATTTTTTTAGGTTTAGCACGTGCTACGAGGTCGTACCTTTGATACAACAGCCAGTGCTGGGACCTCCACAGCAAGCCATTTCCTCAGCGCTGCACACCAAATCCAGGATGCCCTCAGAAACCGGCAAAGACTGCCACTCACGTTTCACTACTGCCTAGTACTGAATCCTACCTGACTTCTTGACACGACTCAAACTTGCCAAAGTCACTAAATCAACGTCAACTACAATAATCAAGCCACATATCTGCAACGTCACGAGGGTGCTGGCAAAAGTCCTGCTGCACGGCGGCGGGCTTCGCCCGCCGCCGTGCAGCCCAATTCGTGGTTTTTTAACGTGATTTTTTGTACTTTTTTGGACTTGGGGCAAAATTCTGCACACTTTCGCGTGTTTCCGTAATACGACAAGTTGCGCACGGTCTGCTCACATTCAAATACAGTGCTGCCAACAAATGACAGCATGCAACAAAAAAATCTTTCCTTGCAAGGGCACATTTTCGGCCATAACTCTTGAACGGCTGGTCAGATAGGGACACAGTTTTCAGAGAATTTGCAGCTATAGTCATGCTCTTTCAACTGACGTAGCACTCAATATGAATTTACAAATTCGATTTTTCAGCGAATTTTTGGGTGATGTGCCCCCTTAAGGGGGCACATCACCCAAAAATTTCATATGGCATTCAATTGACCGTAACTTTGGTGTTTCTCAGTGGATTTGAGTGAAATTTTGACCACACACTCCTGCCACTATGCTGGCCCTCAGGACATGATTTACAAGTTCTTGCGCCTCACTGACAGGCTTTCCAGGCCGGAAAAACTCAAATTTCCGGCATAGTGCTACGGTGTGCGAGCCACCCAGGAGCCAAACAAATGCATTTACATTTTTTTCACATTTTCGGGCCCATTCTGTCCGTGCGCGGGACCCAAACCTAAACCAAGTCCAGAAGCAGCCATGGGTGGTGGGGTAGGGCCCCTCAACGTGGCCCTGGAATCTGTCACAACGGAACGAGTGGGCGTTCTTTCACGGACTCCCACAGACCCAAGTCAATTTTTGAATTTTTTTAGGTTTAGCACGTGCTACGAGGTCGTACCTTTGATACAACAGCCAGTGCTGGGACCTCCACAGCAAGCCATTTCCTCAGCGCTGCACACCAAATCCAGGATGCCCTCAGAAACCGGCAAAGACTGCCACTCACGTTTCACTACTGCCTAGTACTGAATCCTACCTGACTTCTTGACACGACTCAAACTTGCCAAAGTCACTAAATCAACGTCAACTACAATAATCAAGCCACATATCTGCAACGTCACGAGGGTGCTGGCAAAAGTCCTGCTGCACGGCGGCGGGCTTCGCCCGCCGCCGTGCAGCCCAATTCGTGGTTTTTTAACGTGATTTTTTGTACTTTTTTGGACTTGGGGCAAAATTCTGCACACTTTCGCGTGTTTCCGTAATACGACAAGTTGCGCACGGTCTGCTCACATTCAAATACAGTGCTGCCAACAAATGACAGCATGCAACAAAAAAATCTTTCCTTGCAAGGGCACATTTTCGGCCATAACTCTTGAACGGCTGGTCAGATAGGGACACAGTTTTCAGAGAATTTGCAGCTATTCATGCTCTTTCAACTGACGTAGCACTCAATATGAATTTACAAATTCGATTTTTCAGCGAATTTTTGGGTGATGTGCCCCCTTAAGGGGGCACATCACCCAAAAATTTCATATGGCATTCAATTGACCGTAACTTTGGTGTTTCTCAGTGGATTTGAGTGAAATTTTGACCACACACTCCTGCCACTATGCTGGCCCTCAGGACATGATTTACAAGTTCTTGCGCCTCACTGACAGGCTTTCCAGGCCGGAAAAACTCAAATTTCCGGCATAGTGCTACGGTGTGCGAGCCACCCAGGAGCCAAACAAATGCATTTACATTTTTTTCACATTTTCGGGCCCATTCTGTCCGTGCGCGGGACCCAAACCTAAACCAAGTCCAGAAGCAGCCATGGGTGGTGGGGTAGGGCCCCTCAACGTGGCCCTGGAATCTGTCACAACGGAACGAGTGGGCGTTCTTTCACGGACTCCCACAGACCCAAGTCAATTTTTGAATTTTTTTAGGTTTAGCACGTGCTACGAGGTCGTACCTTTGATACAACAGCCAGTGCTGGGACCTCCACAGCAAGCCATTTCCTCAGCGCTGCACACCAAATCCAGGATGCCCTCAGAAACCGGCAAAGACTGCCACTCACGTTTCACTACTGCCTAGTACTGAATCCTACCTGACTTCTTGACACGACTCAAACTTGCCAAAGTCACTAAATCAACGTCAACTACAATAATCAAGCCACATATCTGCAACGTCACGAGGGTGCTGGCAAAAGTCCTGCTGCACGGCGGCGGGCTTCGCCCGCCGCCGTGCAGCCCAATACGTGGTTTTTTAACGTGATTTTTTGTACTTTTTTGGACTTGGGGCAAAATTCTGCACACTTTCGCGTGTTTCCATAATACGACAAGTTGCGCACGGTCTGCTCACATTCAAATACAGTGCTGCCAACAAATGACAGCATGCAACAAAAAAATCTTTCCTTGCAAGGGCACATTTTCGGCCATAACTCTTGAACGGCTGGTCAGATAGGGACACAGTTTTCAGAGAATTTGCAGCTATAGTCATGCTCTTTCAACTGACGTAGCACTCAATATGAATTTACAAATTCGATTTTTCAGCGAATTTTTGGGTGATGTGCCCCCTTAAGGGGGCACATCACCCAAAAATTTCATATGGCATTCAATTGACCGTAACTTTGGTGTTTCTCAGTGGATTTGAGTGAAATTTTGACCACACACTCCTGCCACTATGCTGGCCCTCAGGACATGATTTACAAGTTCTTGCGCCTCACTGACAGGCTTTCCAGGCCGGAAAAACTCAAATTTCCGGCATAGTGCTACGGTGTGCGAGCCACCCAGGAGCCAAACAAATGCATTTACATTTTTTTCACATTTTCGGGCCCATTCTGTCCGTGCGCGGGACCCAAACCTAAAACAAGTCCAGAAGCAGCCATGGGTGGTGGGGTAGGGCCCCTCAACGTGGCCCTGGAATCTGTCACAACGGAACGAGTGGGCGTTCTTTCACGGACTCCCACAGACCCAAGTCAATTTTTGAATTTTTTTAGGTTTAGCACGTGCTACGAGGTCGTACCTTTGATACAACAGCCAGTGCTGGGACCTCCACAGCAAGCCATTTCCTCAGCGCTGCACACCAAATCCAGGATGCCCTCAGAAACCGGCAAAGACTGCCACTCACGTTTCACTACTGCCTAGTACTGAATCCTACCTGACTTCTTGACACGACTCAAACTTGCCAAAGTCACTAAATCAACGTCAACTACAATAATCAAGCCACATATCTGCAACGTCACGAGGGTGCTGGCAAAAGTCCTGCTGCACGGCGGCGGGCTTCGCCCGCCGCCGTGCAGCCCAATACGTGGTTTTTTAACGTGATTTTTTGTACTTTTTTGGACTTGGGGCAAAATTCTGCACACTTTCGCGTGTTTCCATAATACGACAAGTTGCGCACGGTCTGCTCACATTCAAATACAGTGCTGCCAACAAATGACAGCATGCAACAAAAAAATCTTTCCTTGCAAGGGCACATTTTCGGCCATAACTCTTGAACGGCTGGTCAGATAGGGACACAGTTTTCAGAGAATTTGCAGCTATAGTCATGCTCTTTCAACTGACGTAGCACTCAATATGAATTTACAAATTCGATTTTTCAGCGAATTTTTGGGTGATGTGCCCCCTTAAGGGGGCACATCACCCAAAAATTTCATATGGCATTCAATTGACCGTAACTTTGGTGTTTCTCAGTGGATTTGAGTGAAATTTTGACCACACACTCCTGCCACTATGCTGGCCCTCAGGACATGATTTACAAGTTCTTGCGCCTCACTGACAGGCTTTCCAGGCCGGAAAAACTCAAATTTCCGGCATAGTGCTACGGTGTGCGAGCCACCCAGGAGCCAAACAAATGCATTTACATTTTTTTCACATTTTCGGGCCCATTCTGTCCGTGCGCGGGACCCAAACCTAAAACAAGTCCAGAAGCAGCCATGGGTGGTGGGGTAGGGCCCCTCAACGTGGCCCTGGAATCTGTCACAACGGAACGAGTGGGCGTTCTTTCACGGACTCCCACAGACCCAAGTCAATTTTTGAATTTTTTTAGGTTTAGCACGTGCTACGAGGTCGTACCTTTGATACAACAGCCAGTGCTGGGACCTCCACAGCAAGCCATTTCCTCAGCGCTGCACACCAAATCCAGGATGCCCTCAGAAACCGGCAAAGACTGCCACTCACGTTTCACTACTGCCTAGTACTGAATCCTACCTGACTTCTTGACACGACTCAAACTTGCCAAAGTCACTAAATCAACGTCAACTACAATAATCAAGCCACATATCTGCAACGTCACGAGGGTGCTGGCAAAAGTCCTGCTGCACGGCGGCGGGCTTCGCCCGCCGCCGTGCAGCCCAATACGTGGTTTTTTAACGTGATTTTTTGTACTTTTTTGGACTTGGGGCAAAATTCTGCACACTTTCGCGTGTTTCCATAATACGACAAGTTGCGCACGGTCTGCTCACATTCAAATACAGTGCTGCCAACAAATGACAGCATGCAACAAAAAAATCTTTCCTTGCAAGGGCACATTTTCGGCCATAACTCTTGAACGGCTGGTCAGATAGGGACACAGTTTTCAGAGAATTTGCAGCTATAGTCATGCTCTTTCAACTGACGTAGCACTCAATATGAATTTACAAATTCGATTTTTCAGCGAATTTTTGGGTGATGTGCCCCCTTAAGGGGGCACATCACCCAAAAATTTCATATGGCATTCAATTGACCGTAACTTTGGTGTTTCTCAGTGGATTTGAGTGAAATTTTGACCACACACTCCTGCCACTATGCTGGCCCTCAGGACATGATTTACAAGTTCTTGCGCCTCACTGACAGGCTTTCCAGGCCGGAAAAACTCAAATTTCCGGCATAGTGCTACGGTGTGCGAGCCACCCAGGAGCCAAACAAATGCATTTACATTTTTTTCACATTTTCGGGCCCATTCTGTCCGTGCGCGGGACCCAAACCTAAAACAAGTCCAGAAGCAGCCATGGGTGGTGGGGTAGGGCCCCTCAACGTGGCCCTGGAATCTGTCACAACGGAACGAGTGGGCGTTCTTTCACGGACTCCCACAGACCCAAGTCAATTTTTGAATTTTTTTAGGTTTAGCACGTGCTACGAGGTCGTACCTTTGATACAACAGCCAGTGCTGGGACCTCCACAGCAAGCCATTTCCTCAGCGCTGCACACCAAATCCAGGATGCCCTCAGAAACCGGCAAAGACTGCCACTCACGTTTCACTACTGCCTAGTACTGAATCCTACCTGACTTCTTGACACGACTCAAACTTGCCAAAGTCACTAAATCAACGTCAACTACAATAATCAAGCCACATATCTGCAACGTCACGAGGGTGCTGGCAAAAGTCCTGCTGCACGGCGGCGGGCTTCGCCCGCCGCCGTGCAGCCCAATACGTGGTTTTTTAACGTGATTTTTTGTACTTTTTTGGACTTGGGGCAAAATTCTGCACACTTTCGCGTGTTTCCATAATACGACAAGTTGCGCACGGTCTGCTCACATTCAAATACAGTGCTGCCAACAAATGACAGCATGCAACAAAAAAATCTTTCCTTGCAAGGGCACATTTTCGGCCATAACTCTTGAACGGCTGGTCAGATAGGGACACAGTTTTCAGAGAATTTGCAGCTATAGTCATGCTCTTTCAACTGACGTAGCACTCAATATGAATTTACAAATTCGATTTTTCAGCGAATTTTTGGGTGATGTGCCCCCTTAAGGGGGCACATCACCCAAAAATTTCATATGGCATTCAATTGACCGTAACTTTGGTGTTTCTCAGTGGATTTGAGTGAAATTTTGACCACACACTCCTGCCACTATGCTGGCCCTCAGGACATGATTTACAAGTTCTTGCGCCTCACTGACAGGCTTTCCAGGCCGGAAAAACTCAAATTTCCGGCATAGTGCTACGGTGTGCGAGCCACCCAGGAGCCAAACAAATGCATTTACATTTTTTTCACATTTTCGGGCCCATTCTGTCCGTGCGCGGGACCCAAACCTAAAACAAGTCCAGAAGCAGCCATGGGTGGTGGGGTAGGGCCCCTCAACGTGGCCCTGGAATCTGTCACAACGGAACGAGTGGGCGTTCTTTCACGGACTCCCACAGACCCAAGTCAATTTTTGAATTTTTTTAGGTTTAGCACGTGCTACGAGGTCGTACCTTTGATACAACAGCCAGTGCTGGGACCTCCACAGCAAGCCATTTCCTCAGCGCTGCACACCAAATCCAGGATGCCCTCAGAAACCGGCAAAGACTGCCACTCACGTTTCACTACTGCCTAGTACTGAATCCTACCTGACTTCTTGACACGACTCAAACTTGCCAAAGTCACTAAATCAACGTCAACTACAATAATCAAGCCACATATCTGCAACGTCACGAGGGTGCTGGCAAAAGTCCTGCTGCACGGCGGCGGGCTTCGCCCGCCGCCGTGCAGCCCAATACGTGGTTTTTTAACGTGATTTTTTGTACTTTTTTGGACTTGGGGCAAAATTCTGCACACTTTCGCGTGTTTCCATAATACGACAAGTTGCGCACGGTCTGCTCACATTCAAATACAGTGCTGCCAACAAATGACAGCATGCAACAAAAAAATCTTTCCTTGCAAGGGCACATTTTCGGCCATAACTCTTGAACGGCTGGTCAGATAGGGACACAGTTTTCAGAGAATTTGCAGCTATAGTCATGCTCTTTCAACTGACGTAGCACTCAATATGAATTTACAAATTCGATTTTTCAGCGAATTTTTGGGTGATGTGCCCCCTTAAGGGGGCACATCACCCAAAAATTTCATATGGCATTCAATTGACCGTAACTTTGGTGTTTCTCAGTGGATTTGAGTGAAATTTTGACCACACACTCCTGCCACTATGCTGGCCCTCAGGACATGATTTACAAGTTCTTGCGCCTCACTGACAGGCTTTCCAGGCCGGAAAAACTCAAATTTCCGGCATAGTGCTACGGTGTGCGAGCCACCCAGGAGCCAAACAAATGCATTTACATTTTTTTCACATTTTCGGGCCCATTCTGTCCGTGCGCGGGACCCAAACCTAAAACAAGTCCAGAAGCAGCCATGGGTGGTGGGGTAGGGCCCCTCAACGTGGCCCTGGAATCTGTCACAACGGAACGAGTGGGCGTTCTTTCACGGACTCCCACAGACCCAAGTCAATTTTTGAATTTTTTTAGGTTTAGCACGTGCTACGAGGTCGTACCTTTGATACAACAGCCAGTGCTGGGACCTCCACAGCAAGCCATTTCCTCAGCGCTGCACACCAAATCCAGGATGCCCTCAGAAACCGGCAAAGACTGCCACTCACGTTTCACTACTGCCTAGTACTGAATCCTACCTGACTTCTTGACACGACTCAAACTTGCCAAAGTCACTAAATCAACGTCAACTACAATAATCAAGCCACATATCTGCAACGTCACGAGGGTGCTGGCAAAAGTCCTGCTGCACGGCGGCGGGCTTCGCCCGCCGCCGTGCAGCCCAATACGTGGTTTTTTAACGTGATTTTTTGTACTTTTTTGGACTTGGGGCAAAATTCTGCACACTTTCGCGTGTTTCCATAATACGACAAGTTGCGCACGGTCTGCTCACATTCAAATACAGTGCTGCCAACAAATGACAGCATGCAACAAAAAAATCTTTCCTTGCAAGGGCACATTTTCGGCCATAACTCTTGAACGGCTGGTCAGATAGGGACACAGTTTTCAGAGAATTTGCAGCTATAGTCATGCTCTTTCAACTGACGTAGCACTCAATATGAATTTACAAATTCGATTTTTCAGCGAATTTTTGGGTGATGTGCCCCCTTAAGGGGGCACATCACCCAAAAATTTCATATGGCATTCAATTGACCGTAACTTTGGTGTTTCTCAGTGGATTTGAGTGAAATTTTGACCACACACTCCTGCCACTATGCTGGCCCTCAGGACATGATTTACAAGTTCTTGCGCCTCACTGACAGGCTTTCCAGGCCGGAAAAACTCAAATTTCCGGCATAGTGCTACGGTGTGCGAGCCACCCAGGAGCCAAACAAATGCATTTACATTTTTTTCACATTTTCGGGCCCATTCTGTCCGTGCGCGGGACCCAAACCTAAAACAAGTCCAGAAGCAGCCATGGGTGGTGGGGTAGGGCCCCTCAACGTGGCCCTGGAATCTGTCACAACGGAACGAGTGGGCGTTCTTTCACGGACTCCCACAGACCCAAGTCAATTTTTGAATTTTTTTAGGTTTAGCACGTGCTACGAGGTCGTACCTTTGATACAACAGCCAATGCTGGGACCTCCACAGCAAGCCATTTCCTCAGCGCTGCACACCAAATCCAGGATGCCCTCAGAAACCGGCAAAGACTGCCACTCACGTTTCACTACTGCCTAGTACTGAATCCTACCTGACTTCTTGACACGACTCAAACTTGCCAAAGTCACTAAATCAACGTCAACTACAATAATCAAGCCACATATCTGCAACGTCACGAGGGTGCTGGCAAAAGTCCTGCTGCACGGCGGCGGGCTTCGCCCGCCGCCGTGCAGCCCAATACGTGGTTTTTTAACGTGATTTTTTGTACTTTTTTGGACTTGGGGCAAAATTCTGCACACTTTCGCGTGTTTCCATAATACGACAAGTTGCGCACGGTCTGCTCACATTCAAATACAGTGCTGCCAACAAATGACAGCATGCAACAAAAAAATCTTTCCTTGCAAGGGCACATTTTCGGCCATAACTCTTGAACGGCTGGTCAGATAGGGACACAGTTTTCAGAGAATTTGCAGCTATTCATGCTCTTTCAACTGACGTAGCACTCAATATGAATTTACAAATTCGATTTTTCAGCGAATTTTTGGGTGATGTGCCCCCTTAAGGGGGCACATCACCCAAAAATTTCATATGGCATTCAATTGACCGTAACTTTGGTGTTTCTCAGTGGATTTGAGTGAAATTTTGACCACACACTCCTGCCACTATGCTGGCCCTCAGGACATGATTTACAAGTTCTTGCGCCTCACTGACAGGCTTTCCAGGCCGGAAAAACTCAAATTTCCGGCATAGTGCTACGGTGTGCGAGCCACCCAGGAGCCAAACAAATGCATTTACATTTTTTTCACATTTTCGGGCCCATTCTGTCCGTGCGCGGGACCCAAACCTAAAACAAGTCCAGAAGCAGCCATGGGTGGTGGGGTAGGGCCCCTCAACGTGGCCCTGGAATCTGTCACAACGGAACGAGTGGGCGTTCTTTCACGGACTCCCACAGACCCAAGTCAATTTTTGAATTTTTTTAGGTTTAGCACGTGCTACGAGGTCGTACCTTTGATACAACAGCCAGTGCTGGGACCTCCACAGCAAGCCATTTCCTCAGCGCTGCACACCAAATCCAGGATGCCCTCAGAAACCGGCAAAGACTGCCACTCACGTTTCACTACTGCCTAGTACTGAATCCTACCTGACTTCTTGACACGACTCAAACTTGCCAAAGTCACTAAATCAACGTCAACTACAATAATCAAGCCACATATCTGCAACGTCACGAGGGTGCTGGCAAAAGTCCTGCTGCACGGCGGCGGGCTTCGCCCGCCGCCGTGCAGCCCAATACGTGGTTTTTTAACGTGATTTTTTGTACTTTTTTGGACTTGGGGCAAAATTCTGCACACTTTCGCGTGTTTCCATAATACGACAAGTTGCGCACGGTCTGCTCACATTCAAATACAGTGCTGCCAACAAATGACAGCATGCAACAAAAAAATCTTTCCTTGCAAGGGCACATTTTCGGCCATAACTCTTGAACGGCTGGTCAGATAGGGACACAGTTTTCAGAGAATTTGCAGCTATAGTCATGCTCTTTCAACTGACGTAGCACTCAATATGAATTTACAAATTCGATTTTTCAGCGAATTTTTGGGTGATGTGCCCCCTTAAGGGGGCACATCACCCAAAAATTTCATATGGCATTCAATTGACCGTAACTTTGGTGTTTCTCAGTGGATTTGAGTGAAATTTTGACCACACACTCCTGCCACTATGCTGGCCCTCAGGACATGATTTACAAGTTCTTGCGCCTCACTGACAGGCTTTCCAGGCCGGAAAAACTCAAATTTCCGGCATAGTGCTACGGTGTGCGAGCCACCCAGGAGCCAAACAAATGCATTTACATTTTTTTCACATTTTCGGGCCCATTCTGTCCGTGCGCGGGACCCAAACCTAAAACAAGTCCAGAAGCAGCCATGGGTGGTGGGGTAGGGCCCCTCAACGTGGCCCTGGAATCTGTCACAACGGAACGAGTGGGCGTTCTTTCACGGACTCCCACAGACCCAAGTCAATTTTTGAATTTTTTTAGGTTTAGCACGTGCTACGAGGTCGTACCTTTGATACAACAGCCAGTGCTGGGACCTCCACAGCAAGCCATTTCCTCAGCGCTGCACACCAAATCCAGGATGCCCTCAGAAACCGGCAAAGACTGCCACTCACGTTTCACTACTGCCTAGTACTGAATCCTACCTGACTTCTTGACACGACTCAAACTTGCCAAAGTCACTAAATCAACGTCAACTACAATAATCAAGCCACATATCTGCAACGTCACGAGGGTGCTGGCAAAAGTCCTGCTGCACGGCGGCGGGCTTCGCCCGCCGCCGTGCAGCCCAATACGTGGTTTTTTAACGTGATTTTTTGTACTTTTTTGGACTTGGGGCAAAATTCTGCACACTTTCGCGTGTTTCCATAATACGACAAGTTGCGCACGGTCTGCTCACATTCAAATACAGTGCTGCCAACAAATGACAGCATGCAACAAAAAAATCTTTCCTTGCAAGGGCACATTTTCGGCCATAACTCTTGAACGGCTGGTCAGATAGGGACACAGTTTTCAGAGAATTTGCAGCTATAGTCATGCTCTTTCAACTGACGTAGCACTCAATATGAATTTACAAATTCGATTTTTCAGCGAATTTTTGGGTGATGTGCCCCCTTAAGGGGGCACATCACCCAAAAATTTCATATGGCATTCAATTGACCGTAACTTTGGTGTTTCTCAGTGGATTTGAGTGAAATTTTGACCACACACTCCTGCCACTATGCTGGCCCTCAGGACATGATTTACAAGTTCTTGCGCCTCACTGACAGGCTTTCCAGGCCGGAAAAACTCAAATTTCCGGCATAGTGCTACGGTGTGCGAGCCACCCAGGAGCCAAACAAATGCATTTACATTTTTTTCACATTTTCGGGCCCATTCTGTCCGTGCGCGGGACCCAAACCTAAAACAAGTCCAGAAGCAGCCATGGGTGGTGGGGTAGGGCCCCTCAACGTGGCCCTGGAATCTGTCACAACGGAACGAGTGGGCGTTCTTTCACGGACTCCCACAGACCCAAGTCAATTTTTGAATTTTTTTAGGTTTAGCACGTGCTACGAGGTCGTACCTTTGATACAACAGCCAGTGCTGGGACCTCCACAGCAAGCCATTTCCTCAGCGCTGCACACCAAATCCAGGATGCCCTCAGAAACCGGCAAAGACTGCCACTCACGTTTCACTACTGCCTAGTACTGAATCCTACCTGACTTCTTGACACGACTCAAACTTGCCAAAGTCACTAAATCAACGTCAACTACAATAATCAAGCCACATATCTGCAACGTCACGAGGGTGCTGGCAAAAGTCCTGCTGCACGGCGGCGGGCTTCGCCCGCCGCCGTGCAGCCCAATACGTGGTTTTTTAACGTGATTTTTTGTACTTTTTTGGACTTGGGGCAAAATTCTGCACACTTTCGCGTGTTTCCATAATACGACAAGTTGCGCACGGTCTGCTCACATTCAAATACAGTGCTGCCAACAAATGACAGCATGCAACAAAAAAATCTTTCCTTGCAAGGGCACATTTTCGGCCATAACTCTTGAACGGCTGGTCAGATAGGGACACAGTTTTCAGAGAATTTGCAGCTATAGTCATGCTCTTTCAACTGACGTAGCACTCAATATGAATTTACAAATTCGATTTTTCAGCGAATTTTTGGGTGATGTGCCCCCTTAAGGGGGCACATCACCCAAAAATTTCATATGGCATTCAATTGACCGTAACTTTGGTGTTTCTCAGTGGATTTGAGTGAAATTTTGACCACACACTCCTGCCACTATGCTGGCCCTCAGGACATGATTTACAAGTTCTTGCGCCTCACTGACAGGCTTTCCAGGCCGGAAAAACTCAAATTTCCGGCATAGTGCTACGGTGTGCGAGCCACCCAGGAGCCAAACAAATGCATTTACATTTTTTTCACATTTTCGGGCCCATTCTGTCCGTGCGCGGGACCCAAACCTAAAACAAGTCCAGAAGCAGCCATGGGTGGTGGGGTAGGGCCCCTCAACGTGGCCCTGGAATCTGTCACAACGGAACGAGTGGGCGTTCTTTCACGGACTCCCACAGACCCAAGTCAATTTTTGAATTTTTTTAGGTTTAGCACGTGCTACGAGGTCGTACCTTTGATACAACAGCCAGTGCTGGGACCTCCACAGCAAGCCATTTCCTCAGCGCTGCACACCAAATCCAGGATGCCCTCAGAAACCGGCAAAGACTGCCACTCACGTTTCACTACTGCCTAGTACTGAATCCTACCTGACTTCTTGACACGACTCAAACTTGCCAAAGTCACTAAATCAACGTCAACTACAATAATCAAGCCACATATCTGCAACGTCACGAGGGTGCTGGCAAAAGTCCTGCTGCACGGCGGCGGGCTTCGCCCGCCGCCGTGCAGCCCAATACGTGGTTTTTTAACGTGATTTTTTGTACTTTTTTGGACTTGGGGCAAAATTCTGCACACTTTCGCGTGTTTCCATAATACGACAAGTTGCGCACGGTCTGCTCACATTCAAATACAGTGCTGCCAACAAATGACAGCATGCAACAAAAAAATCTTTCCTTGCAAGGGCACATTTTCGGCCATAACTCTTGAACGGCTGGTCAGATAGGGACACAGTTTTCAGAGAATTTGCAGCTATAGTCATGCTCTTTCAACTGACGTAGCACTCAATATGAATTTACAAATTCGATTTTTCAGCGAATTTTTGGGTGATGTGCCCCCTTAAGGGGGCACATCACCCAAAAATTTCATATGGCATTCAATTGACCGTAACTTTGGTGTTTCTCAGTGGATTTGAGTGAAATTTTGACCACACACTCCTGCCACTATGCTGGCCCTCAGGACATGATTTACAAGTTCTTGCGCCTCACTGACAGGCTTTCCAGGCCGGAAAAACTCAAATTTCCGGCATAGTGCTACGGTGTGCGAGCCACCCAGGAGCCAAACAAATGCATTTACATTTTTTTCACATTTTCGGGCCCATTCTGTCCGTGCGCGGGACCCAAACCTAAAACAAGTCCAGAAGCAGCCATGGGTGGTGGGGTAGGGCCCCTCAACGTGGCCCTGGAATCTGTCACAACGGAACGAGTGGGCGTTCTTTCACGGACTCCCACAGACCCAAGTCAATTTTTGAATTTTTTTAGGTTTAGCACGTGCTACGAGGTCGTACCTTTGATACAACAGCCAGTGCTGGGACCTCCACAGCAAGCCATTTCCTCAGCGCTGCACACCAAATCCAGGATGCCCTCAGAAACCGGCAAAGACTGCCACTCACGTTTCACTACTGCCTAGTACTGAATCCTACCTGACTTCTTGACACGACTCAAACTTGCCAAAGTCACTAAATCAACGTCAACTACAATAATCAAGCCACATATCTGCAACGTCACGAGGGTGCTGGCAAAAGTCCTGCTGCACGGCGGCGGGCTTCGCCCGCCGCCGTGCAGCCCAATACGTGGTTTTTTAACGTGATTTTTTGTACTTTTTTGGACTTGGGGCAAAATTCTGCACACTTTCGCGTGTTTCCATAATACGACAAGTTGCGCACGGTCTGCTCACATTCAAATACAGTGCTGCCAACAAATGACAGCATGCAACAAAAAAATCTTTCCTTGCAAGGGCACATTTTCGGCCATAACTCTTGAACGGCTGGTCAGATAGGGACACAGTTTTCAGAGAATTTGCAGCTATAGTCATGCTCTTTCAACTGACGTAGCACTCAATATGAATTTACAAATTCGATTTTTCAGCGAATTTTTGGGTGATGTGCCCCCTTAAGGGGGCACATCACCCAAAAATTTCATATGGCATTCAATTGACCGTAACTTTGGTGTTTCTCAGTGGATTTGAGTGAAATTTTGACCACACACTCCTGCCACTATGCTGGCCCTCAGGACATGATTTACAAGTTCTTGCGCCTCACTGACAGGCTTTCCAGGCCGGAAAAACTCAAATTTCCGGCATAGTGCTACGGTGTGCGAGCCACCCAGGAGCCAAACAAATGCATTTACATTTTTTTCACATTTTCGGGCCCATTCTGTCCGTGCGCGGGACCCAAACCTAAAACAAGTCCAGAAGCAGCCATGGGTGGTGGGGTAGGGCCCCTCAACGTGGCCCTGGAATCTGTCACAACGGAACGAGTGGGCGTTCTTTCACGGACTCCCACAGACCCAAGTCAATTTTTGAATTTTTTTAGGTTTAGCACGTGCTACGAGGTCGTACCTTTGATACAACAGCCAGTGCTGGGACCTCCACAGCAAGCCATTTCCTCAGCGCTGCACACCAAATCCAGGATGCCCTCAGAAACCGGCAAAGACTGCCACTCACGTTTCACTACTGCCTAGTACTGAATCCTACCTGACTTCTTGACACGACTCAAACTTGCCAAAGTCACTAAATCAACGTCAACTACAATAATCAAGCCACATATCTGCAACGTCACGAGGGTGCTGGCAAAAGTCCTGCTGCACGGCGGCGGGCTTCGCCCGCCGCCGTGCAGCCCAATACGTGGTTTTTTAACGTGATTTTTTGTACTTTTTTGGACTTGGGGCAAAATTCTGCACACTTTCGCGTGTTTCCATAATACGACAAGTTGCGCACGGTCTGCTCACATTCAAATACAGTGCTGCCAACAAATGACAGCATGCAACAAAAAAATCTTTCCTTGCAAGGGCACATTTTCGGCCATAACTCTTGAACGGCTGGTCAGATAGGGACACAGTTTTCAGAGAATTTGCAGCTATAGTCATGCTCTTTCAACTGACGTAGCACTCAATATGAATTTACAAATTCGATTTTTCAGCGAATTTTTGGGTGATGTGCCCCCTTAAGGGGGCACATCACCCAAAAATTTCATATGGCATTCAATTGACCGTAACTTTGGTGTTTCTCAGTGGATTTGAGTGAAATTTTGACCACACACTCCTGCCACTATGCTGGCCCTCAGGACATGATTTACAAGTTCTTGCGCCTCACTGACAGGCTTTCCAGGCCGGAAAAACTCAAATTTCCGGCATAGTGCTACGGTGTGCGAGCCACCCAGGAGCCAAACAAATGCATTTACATTTTTTTCACATTTTCGGGCCCATTCTGTCCGTGCGCGGGACCCAAACCTAAAACAAGTCCAGAAGCAGCCATGGGTGGTGGGGTAGGGCCCCTCAACGTGGCCCTGGAATCTGTCACAACGGAACGAGTGGGCGTTCTTTCACGGACTCCCACAGACCCAAGTCAATTTTTGAATTTTTTTAGGTTTAGCACGTGCTACGAGGTCGTACCTTTGATACAACAGCCAGTGCTGGGACCTCCACAGCAAGCCATTTCCTCAGCGCTGCACACCAAATCCAGGATGCCCTCAGAAACCGGCAAAGACTGCCACTCACGTTTCACTACTGCCTAGTACTGAATCCTACCTGACTTCTTGACACGACTCAAACTTGCCAAAGTCACTAAATCAACGTCAACTACAATAATCAAGCCACATATCTGCAACGTCACGAGGGTGCTGGCAAAAGTCCTGCTGCACGGCGGCGGGCTTCGCCCGCCGCCGTGCAGCCCAATACGTGGTTTTTTAACGTGATTTTTTGTACTTTTTTGGACTTGGGGCAAAATTCTGCACACTTTCGCGTGTTTCCATAATACGACAAGTTGCGCACGGTCTGCTCACATTCAAATACAGTGCTGCCAACAAATGACAGCATGCAACAAAAAAATCTTTCCTTGCAAGGGCACATTTTCGGCCATAACTCTTGAACGGCTGGTCAGATAGGGACACAGTTTTCAGAGAATTTGCAGCTATAGTCATGCTCTTTCAACTGACGTAGCACTCAATATGAATTTACAAATTCGATTTTTCAGCGAATTTTTGGGTGATGTGCCCCCTTAAGGGGGCACATCACCCAAAAATTTCATATGGCATTCAATTGACCGTAACTTTGGTGTTTCTCAGTGGATTTGAGTGAAATTTTGACCACACACTCCTGCCACTATGCTGGCCCTCAGGACATGATTTACAAGTTCTTGCGCCTCACTGACAGGCTTTCCAGGCCGGAAAAACTCAAATTTCCGGCATAGTGCTACGGTGTGCGAGCCACCCAGGAGCCAAACAAATGCATTTACATTTTTTTCACATTTTCGGGCCCATTCTGTCCGTGCGCGGGACCCAAACCTAAAACAAGTCCAGAAGCAGCCATGGGTGGTGGGGTAGGGCCCCTCAACGTGGCCCTGGAATCTGTCACAACGGAACGAGTGGGCGTTCTTTCACGGACTCCCACAGACCCAAGTCAATTTTTGAATTTTTTTAGGTTTAGCACGTGCTACGAGGTCGTACCTTTGATACAACAGCCAGTGCTGGGACCTCCACAGCAAGCCATTTCCTCAGCGCTGCACACCAAATCCAGGATGCCCTCAGAAACCGGCAAAGACTGCCACTCACGTTTCACTACTGCCTAGTACTGAATCCTACCTGACTTCTTGACACGACTCAAACTTGCCAAAGTCACTAAATCAACGTCAACTACAATAATCAAGCCACATATCTGCAACGTCACGAGGGTGCTGGCAAAAGTCCTGCTGCACGGCGGCGGGCTTCGCCCGCCGCCGTGCAGCCCAATACGTGGTTTTTTAACGTGATTTTTTGTACTTTTTTGGACTTGGGGCAAAATTCTGCACACTTTCGCGTGTTTCCATAATACGACAAGTTGCGCACGGTCTGCTCACATTCAAATACAGTGCTGCCAACAAATGACAGCATGCAACAAAAAAATCTTTCCTTGCAAGGGCACATTTTCGGCCATAACTCTTGAACGGCTGGTCAGATAGGGACACAGTTTTCAGAGAATTTGCAGCTATAGTCATGCTCTTTCAACTGACGTAGCACTCAATATGAATTTACAAATTCGATTTTTCAGCGAATTTTTGGGTGATGTGCCCCCTTAAGGGGGCACATCACCCAAAAATTTCATATGGCATTCAATTGACCGTAACTTTGGTGTTTCTCAGTGGATTTGAGTGAAATTTTGACCACACACTCCTGCCACTATGCTGGCCCTCAGGACATGATTTACAAGTTCTTGCGCCTCACTGACAGGCTTTCCAGGCCGGAAAAACTCAAATTTCCGGCATAGTGCTACGGTGTGCGAGCCACCCAGGAGCCAAACAAATGCATTTACATTTTTTTCACATTTTCGGGCCCATTCTGTCCGTGCGCGGGACCCAAACCTAAAACAAGTCCAGAAGCAGCCATGGGTGGTGGGGTAGGGCCCCTCAACGTGGCCCTGGAATCTGTCACAACGGAACGAGTGGGCGTTCTTTCACGGACTCCCACAGACCCAAGTCAATTTTTGAATTTTTTTAGGTTTAGCACGTGCTACGAGGTCGTACCTTTGATACAACAGCCAGTGCTGGGACCTCCACAGCAAGCCATTTCCTCAGCGCTGCACACCAAATCCAGGATGCCCTCAGAAACCGGCAAAGACTGCCACTCACGTTTCACTACTGCCTAGTACTGAATCCTACCTGACTTCTTGACACGACTCAAACTTGCCAAAGTCACTAAATCAACGTCAACTACAATAATCAAGCCACATATCTGCAACGTCACGAGGGTGCTGGCAAAAGTCCTGCTGCACGGCGGCGGGCTTCGCCCGCCGCCGTGCAGCCCAATACGTGGTTTTTTAACGTGATTTTTTGTACTTTTTTGGACTTGGGGCAAAATTCTGCACACTTTCGCGTGTTTCCATAATACGACAAGTTGCGCACGGTCTGCTCACATTCAAATACAGTGCTGCCAACAAATGACAGCATGCAACAAAAAAATCTTTCCTTGCAAGGGCACATTTTCGGCCATAACTCTTGAACGGCTGGTCAGATAGGGACACAGTTTTCAGAGAATTTGCAGCTATAGTCATGCTCTTTCAACTGACGTAGCACTCAATATGAATTTACAAATTCGATTTTTCAGCGAATTTTTGGGTGATGTGCCCCCTTAAGGGGGCACATCACCCAAAAATTTCATATGGCATTCAATTGACCGTAACTTTGGTGTTTCTCAGTGGATTTGAGTGAAATTTTGACCACACACTCCTGCCACTATGCTGGCCCTCAGGACATGATTTACAAGTTCTTGCGCCTCACTGACAGGCTTTCCAGGCCGGAAAAACTCAAATTTCCGGCATAGTGCTACGGTGTGCGAGCCACCCAGGAGCCAAACAAATGCATTTACATTTTTTTCACATTTTCGGGCCCATTCTGTCCGTGCGCGGGACCCAAACCTAAAACAAGTCCAGAAGCAGCCATGGGTGGTGGGGTAGGGCCCCTCAACGTGGCCCTGGAATCTGTCACAACGGAACGAGTGGGCGTTCTTTCACGGACTCCCACAGACCCAAGTCAATTTTTGAATTTTTTTAGGTTTAGCACGTGCTACGAGGTCGTACCTTTGATACAACAGCCAATGCTGGGACCTCCACAGCAAGCCATTTCCTCAGCGCTGCACACCAAATCCAGGATGCCCTCAGAAACCGGCAAAGACTGCCACTCACGTTTCACTACTGCCTAGTACTGAATCCTACCTGACTTCTTGACACGACTCAAACTTGCCAAAGTCACTAAATCAACGTCAACTACAATAATCAAGCCACATATCTGCAACGTCACGAGGGTGCTGGCAAAAGTCCTGCTGCACGGCGGCGGGCTTCGCCCGCCGCCGTGCAGCCCAATACGTGGTTTTTTAACGTGATTTTTTGTACTTTTTTGGACTTGGGGCAAAATTCTGCACACTTTCGCGTGTTTCCATAATACGACAAGTTGCGCACGGTCTGCTCACATTCAAATACAGTGCTGCCAACAAATGACAGCATGCAACAAAAAAATCTTTCCTTGCAAGGGCACATTTTCGGCCATAACTCTTGAACGGCTGGTCAGATAGGGACACAGTTTTCAGAGAATTTGCAGCTATTCATGCTCTTTCAACTGACGTAGCACTCAATATGAATTTACAAATTCGATTTTTCAGCGAATTTTTGGGTGATGTGCCCCCTTAAGGGGGCACATCACCCAAAAATTTCATATGGCATTCAATTGACCGTAACTTTGGTGTTTCTCAGTGGATTTGAGTGAAATTTTGACCACACACTCCTGCCACTATGCTGGCCCTCAGGACATGATTTACAAGTTCTTGCGCCTCACTGACAGGCTTTCCAGGCCGGAAAAACTCAAATTTCCGGCATAGTGCTACGGTGTGCGAGCCACCCAGGAGCCAAACAAATGCATTTACATTTTTTTCACATTTTCGGGCCCATTCTGTCCGTGCGCGGGACCCAAACCTAAAACAAGTCCAGAAGCAGCCATGGGTGGTGGGGTAGGGCCCCTCAACGTGGCCCTGGAATCTGTCACAACGGAACGAGTGGGCGTTCTTTCACGGACTCCCACAGACCCAAGTCAATTTTTGAATTTTTTTAGGTTTAGCACGTGCTACGAGGTCGTACCTTTGATACAACAGCCAGTGCTGGGACCTCCACAGCAAGCCATTTCCTCAGCGCTGCACACCAAATCCAGGATGCCCTCAGAAACCGGCAAAGACTGCCACTCACGTTTCACTACTGCCTAGTACTGAATCCTACCTGACTTCTTGACACGACTCAAACTTGCCAAAGTCACTAAATCAACGTCAACTACAATAATCAAGCCACATATCTGCAACGTCACGAGGGTGCTGGCAAAAGTCCTGCTGCACGGCGGCGGGCTTCGCCCGCCGCCGTGCAGCCCAATACGTGGTTTTTTAACGTGATTTTTTGTACTTTTTTGGACTTGGGGCAAAATTCTGCACACTTTCGCGTGTTTCCATAATACGACAAGTTGCGCACGGTCTGCTCACATTCAAATACAGTGCTGCCAACAAATGACAGCATGCAACAAAAAAATCTTTCCTTGCAAGGGCACATTTTCGGCCATAACTCTTGAACGGCTGGTCAGATAGGGACACAGTTTTCAGAGAATTTGCAGCTATAGTCATGCTCTTTCAACTGACGTAGCACTCAATATGAATTTACAAATTCGATTTTTCAGCGAATTTTTGGGTGATGTGCCCCCTTAAGGGGGCACATCACCCAAAAATTTCATATGGCATTCAATTGACCGTAACTTTGGTGTTTCTCAGTGGATTTGAGTGAAATTTTGACCACACACTCCTGCCACTATGCTGGCCCTCAGGACATGATTTACAAGTTCTTGCGCCTCACTGACAGGCTTTCCAGGCCGGAAAAACTCAAATTTCCGGCATAGTGCTACGGTGTGCGAGCCACCCAGGAGCCAAACAAATGCATTTACATTTTTTTCACATTTTCGGGCCCATTCTGTCCGTGCGCGGGACCCAAACCTAAAACAAGTCCAGAAGCAGCCATGGGTGGTGGGGTAGGGCCCCTCAACGTGGCCCTGGAATCTGTCACAACGGAACGAGTGGGCGTTCTTTCACGGACTCCCACAGACCCAAGTCAATTTTTGAATTTTTTTAGGTTTAGCACGTGCTACGAGGTCGTACCTTTGATACAACAGCCAGTGCTGGGACCTCCACAGCAAGCCATTTCCTCAGCGCTGCACACCAAATCCAGGATGCCCTCAGAAACCGGCAAAGACTGCCACTCACGTTTCACTACTGCCTAGTACTGAATCCTACCTGACTTCTTGACACGACTCAAACTTGCCAAAGTCACTAAATCAACGTCAACTACAATAATCAAGCCACATATCTGCAACGTCACGAGGGTGCTGGCAAAAGTCCTGCTGCACGGCGGCGGGCTTCGCCCGCCGCCGTGCAGCCCAATACGTGGTTTTTTAACGTGATTTTTTGTACTTTTTTGGACTTGGGGCAAAATTCTGCACACTTTCGCGTGTTTCCATAATACGACAAGTTGCGCACGGTCTGCTCACATTCAAATACAGTGCTGCCAACAAATGACAGCATGCAACAAAAAAATCTTTCCTTGCAAGGGCACATTTTCGGCCATAACTCTTGAACGGCTGGTCAGATAGGGACACAGTTTTCAGAGAATTTGCAGCTATAGTCATGCTCTTTCAACTGACGTAGCACTCAATATGAATTTACAAATTCGATTTTTCAGCGAATTTTTGGGTGATGTGCCCCCTTAAGGGGGCACATCACCCAAAAATTTCATATGGCATTCAATTGACCGTAACTTTGGTGTTTCTCAGTGGATTTGAGTGAAATTTTGACCACACACTCCTGCCACTATGCTGGCCCTCAGGACATGATTTACAAGTTCTTGCGCCTCACTGACAGGCTTTCCAGGCCGGAAAAACTCAAATTTCCGGCATAGTGCTACGGTGTGCGAGCCACCCAGGAGCCAAACAAATGCATTTACATTTTTTTCACATTTTCGGGCCCATTCTGTCCGTGCGCGGGACCCAAACCTAAAACAAGTCCAGAAGCAGCCATGGGTGGTGGGGTAGGGCCCCTCAACGTGGCCCTGGAATCTGTCACAACGGAACGAGTGGGCGTTCTTTCACGGACTCCCACAGACCCAAGTCAATTTTTGAATTTTTTTAGGTTTAGCACGTGCTACGAGGTCGTACCTTTGATACAACAGCCAGTGCTGGGACCTCCACAGCAAGCCATTTCCTCAGCGCTGCACACCAAATCCAGGATGCCCTCAGAAACCGGCAAAGACTGCCACTCACGTTTCACTACTGCCTAGTACTGAATCCTACCTGACTTCTTGACACGACTCAAACTTGCCAAAGTCACTAAATCAACGTCAACTACAATAATCAAGCCACATATCTGCAACGTCACGAGGGTGCTGGCAAAAGTCCTGCTGCACGGCGGCGGGCTTCGCCCGCCGCCGTGCAGCCCAATACGTGGTTTTTTAACGTGATTTTTTGTACTTTTTTGGACTTGGGGCAAAATTCTGCACACTTTCGCGTGTTTCCATAATACGACAAGTTGCGCACGGTCTGCTCACATTCAAATACAGTGCTGCCAACAAATGACAGCATGCAACAAAAAAATCTTTCCTTGCAAGGGCACATTTTCGGCCATAACTCTTGAACGGCTGGTCAGATAGGGACACAGTTTTCAGAGAATTTGCAGCTATAGTCATGCTCTTTCAACTGACGTAGCACTCAATATGAATTTACAAATTCGATTTTTCAGCGAATTTTTGGGTGATGTGCCCCCTTAAGGGGGCACATCACCCAAAAATTTCATATGGCATTCAATTGACCGTAACTTTGGTGTTTCTCAGTGGATTTGAGTGAAATTTTGACCACACACTCCTGCCACTATGCTGGCCCTCAGGACATGATTTACAAGTTCTTGCGCCTCACTGACAGGCTTTCCAGGCCGGAAAAACTCAAATTTCCGGCATAGTGCTACGGTGTGCGAGCCACCCAGGAGCCAAACAAATGCATTTACATTTTTTTCACATTTTCGGGCCCATTCTGTCCGTGCGCGGGACCCAAACCTAAAACAAGTCCAGAAGCAGCCATGGGTGGTGGGGTAGGGCCCCTCAACGTGGCCCTGGAATCTGTCACAACGGAACGAGTGGGCGTTCTTTCACGGACTCCCACAGACCCAAGTCAATTTTTGAATTTTTTTAGGTTTAGCACGTGCTACGAGGTCGTACCTTTGATACAACAGCCAGTGCTGGGACCTCCACAGCAAGCCATTTCCTCAGCGCTGCACACCAAATCCAGGATGCCCTCAGAAACCGGCAAAGACTGCCACTCACGTTTCACTACTGCCTAGTACTGAATCCTACCTGACTTCTTGACACGACTCAAACTTGCCAAAGTCACTAAATCAACGTCAACTACAATAATCAAGCCACATATCTGCAACGTCACGAGGGTGCTGGCAAAAGTCCTGCTGCACGGCGGCGGGCTTCGCCCGCCGCCGTGCAGCCCAATACGTGGTTTTTTAACGTGATTTTTTGTACTTTTTTGGACTTGGGGCAAAATTCTGCACACTTTCGCGTGTTTCCATAATACGACAAGTTGCGCACGGTCTGCTCACATTCAAATACAGTGCTGCCAACAAATGACAGCATGCAACAAAAAAATCTTTCCTTGCAAGGGCACATTTTCGGCCATAACTCTTGAACGGCTGGTCAGATAGGGACACAGTTTTCAGAGAATTTGCAGCTATAGTCATGCTCTTTCAACTGACGTAGCACTCAATATGAATTTACAAATTCGATTTTTCAGCGAATTTTTGGGTGATGTGCCCCCTTAAGGGGGCACATCACCCAAAAATTTCATATGGCATTCAATTGACCGTAACTTTGGTGTTTCTCAGTGGATTTGAGTGAAATTTTGACCACACACTCCTGCCACTATGCTGGCCCTCAGGACATGATTTACAAGTTCTTGCGCCTCACTGACAGGCTTTCCAGGCCGGAAAAACTCAAATTTCCGGCATAGTGCTACGGTGTGCGAGCCACCCAGGAGCCAAACAAATGCATTTACATTTTTTTCACATTTTCGGGCCCATTCTGTCCGTGCGCGGGACCCAAACCTAAAACAAGTCCAGAAGCAGCCATGGGTGGTGGGGTAGGGCCCCTCAACGTGGCCCTGGAATCTGTCACAACGGAACGAGTGGGCGTTCTTTCACGGACTCCCACAGACCCAAGTCAATTTTTGAATTTTTTTAGGTTTAGCACGTGCTACGAGGTCGTACCTTTGATACAACAGCCAGTGCTGGGACCTCCACAGCAAGCCATTTCCTCAGCGCTGCACACCAAATCCAGGATGCCCTCAGAAACCGGCAAAGACTGCCACTCACGTTTCACTACTGCCTAGTACTGAATCCTACCTGACTTCTTGACACGACTCAAACTTGCCAAAGTCACTAAATCAACGTCAACTACAATAATCAAGCCACATATCTGCAACGTCACGAGGGTGCTGGCAAAAGTCCTGCTGCACGGCGGCGGGCTTCGCCCGCCGCCGTGCAGCCCAATACGTGGTTTTTTAACGTGATTTTTTGTACTTTTTTGGACTTGGGGCAAAATTCTGCACACTTTCGCGTGTTTCCATAATACGACAAGTTGCGCACGGTCTGCTCACATTCAAATACAGTGCTGCCAACAAATGACAGCATGCAACAAAAAAATCTTTCCTTGCAAGGGCACATTTTCGGCCATAACTCTTGAACGGCTGGTCAGATAGGGACACAGTTTTCAGAGAATTTGCAGCTATAGTCATGCTCTTTCAACTGACGTAGCACTCAATATGAATTTACAAATTCGATTTTTCAGCGAATTTTTGGGTGATGTGCCCCCTTAAGGGGGCACATCACCCAAAAATTTCATATGGCATTCAATTGACCGTAACTTTGGTGTTTCTCAGTGGATTTGAGTGAAATTTTGACCACACACTCCTGCCACTATGCTGGCCCTCAGGACATGATTTACAAGTTCTTGCGCCTCACTGACAGGCTTTCCAGGCCGGAAAAACTCAAATTTCCGGCATAGTGCTACGGTGTGCGAGCCACCCAGGAGCCAAACAAATGCATTTACATTTTTTTCACATTTTCGGGCCCATTCTGTCCGTGCGCGGGACCCAAACCTAAAACAAGTCCAGAAGCAGCCATGGGTGGTGGGGTAGGGCCCCTCAACGTGGCCCTGGAATCTGTCACAACGGAACGAGTGGGCGTTCTTTCACGGACTCCCACAGACCCAAGTCAATTTTTGAATTTTTTTAGGTTTAGCACGTGCTACGAGGTCGTACCTTTGATACAACAGCCAGTGCTGGGACCTCCACAGCAAGCCATTTCCTCAGCGCTGCACACCAAATCCAGGATGCCCTCAGAAACCGGCAAAGACTGCCACTCACGTTTCACTACTGCCTAGTACTGAATCCTACCTGACTTCTTGACACGACTCAAACTTGCCAAAGTCACTAAATCAACGTCAACTACAATAATCAAGCCACATATCTGCAACGTCACGAGGGTGCTGGCAAAAGTCCTGCTGCACGGCGGCGGGCTTCGCCCGCCGCCGTGCAGCCCAATACGTGGTTTTTTAACGTGATTTTTTGTACTTTTTTGGACTTGGGGCAAAATTCTGCACACTTTCGCGTGTTTCCATAATACGACAAGTTGCGCACGGTCTGCTCACATTCAAATACAGTGCTGCCAACAAATGACAGCATGCAACAAAAAAATCTTTCCTTGCAAGGGCACATTTTCGGCCATAACTCTTGAACGGCTGGTCAGATAGGGACACAGTTTTCAGAGAATTTGCAGCTATAGTCATGCTCTTTCAACTGACGTAGCACTCAATATGAATTTACAAATTCGATTTTTCAGCGAATTTTTGGGTGATGTGCCCCCTTAAGGGGGCACATCACCCAAAAATTTCATATGGCATTCAATTGACCGTAACTTTGGTGTTTCTCAGTGGATTTGAGTGAAATTTTGACCACACACTCCTGCCACTATGCTGGCCCTCAGGACATGATTTACAAGTTCTTGCGCCTCACTGACAGGCTTTCCAGGCCGGAAAAACTCAAATTTCCGGCATAGTGCTACGGTGTGCGAGCCACCCAGGAGCCAAACAAATGCATTTACATTTTTTTCACATTTTCGGGCCCATTCTGTCCGTGCGCGGGACCCAAACCTAAAACAAGTCCAGAAGCAGCCATGGGTGGTGGGGTAGGGCCCCTCAACGTGGCCCTGGAATCTGTCACAACGGAACGAGTGGGCGTTCTTTCACGGACTCCCACAGACCCAAGTCAATTTTTGAATTTTTTTAGGTTTAGCACGTGCTACGAGGTCGTACCTTTGATACAACAGCCAGTGCTGGGACCTCCACAGCAAGCCATTTCCTCAGCGCTGCACACCAAATCCAGGATGCCCTCAGAAACCGGCAAAGACTGCCACTCACGTTTCACTACTGCCTAGTACTGAATCCTACCTGACTTCTTGACACGACTCAAACTTGCCAAAGTCACTAAATCAACGTCAACTACAATAATCAAGCCACATATCTGCAACGTCACGAGGGTGCTGGCAAAAGTCCTGCTGCACGGCGGCGGGCTTCGCCCGCCGCCGTGCAGCCCAATACGTGGTTTTTTAACGTGATTTTTTGTACTTTTTTGGACTTGGGGCAAAATTCTGCACACTTTCGCGTGTTTCCATAATACGACAAGTTGCGCACGGTCTGCTCACATTCAAATACAGTGCTGCCAACAAATGACAGCATGCAACAAAAAAATCTTTCCTTGCAAGGGCACATTTTCGGCCATAACTCTTGAACGGCTGGTCAGATAGGGACACAGTTTTCAGAGAATTTGCAGCTATAGTCATGCTCTTTCAACTGACGTAGCACTCAATATGAATTTACAAATTCGATTTTTCAGCGAATTTTTGGGTGATGTGCCCCCTTAAGGGGGCACATCACCCAAAAATTTCATATGGCATTCAATTGACCGTAACTTTGGTGTTTCTCAGTGGATTTGAGTGAAATTTTGACCACACACTCCTGCCACTATGCTGGCCCTCAGGACATGATTTACAAGTTCTTGCGCCTCACTGACAGGCTTTCCAGGCCGGAAAAACTCAAATTTCCGGCATAGTGCTACGGTGTGCGAGCCACCCAGGAGCCAAACAAATGCATTTACATTTTTTTCACATTTTCGGGCCCATTCTGTCCGTGCGCGGGACCCAAACCTAAAACAAGTCCAGAAGCAGCCATGGGTGGTGGGGTAGGGCCCCTCAACGTGGCCCTGGAATCTGTCACAACGGAACGAGTGGGCGTTCTTTCACGGACTCCCACAGACCCAAGTCAATTTTTGAATTTTTTTAGGTTTAGCACGTGCTACGAGGTCGTACCTTTGATACAACAGCCAGTGCTGGGACCTCCACAGCAAGCCATTTCCTCAGCGCTGCACACCAAATCCAGGATGCCCTCAGAAACCGGCAAAGACTGCCACTCACGTTTCACTACTGCCTAGTACTGAATCCTACCTGACTTCTTGACACGACTCAAACTTGCCAAAGTCACTAAATCAACGTCAACTACAATAATCAAGCCACATATCTGCAACGTCACGAGGGTGCTGGCAAAAGTCCTGCTGCACGGCGGCGGGCTTCGCCCGCCGCCGTGCAGCCCAATACGTGGTTTTTTAACGTGATTTTTTGTACTTTTTTGGACTTGGGGCAAAATTCTGCACACTTTCGCGTGTTTCCATAATACGACAAGTTGCGCACGGTCTGCTCACATTCAAATACAGTGCTGCCAACAAATGACAGCATGCAACAAAAAAATCTTTCCTTGCAAGGGCACATTTTCGGCCATAACTCTTGAACGGCTGGTCAGATAGGGACACAGTTTTCAGAGAATTTGCAGCTATAGTCATGCTCTTTCAACTGACGTAGCACTCAATATGAATTTACAAATTCGATTTTTCAGCGAATTTTTGGGTGATGTGCCCCCTTAAGGGGGCACATCACCCAAAAATTTCATATGGCATTCAATTGACCGTAACTTTGGTGTTTCTCAGTGGATTTGAGTGAAATTTTGACCACACACTCCTGCCACTATGCTGGCCCTCAGGACATGATTTACAAGTTCTTGCGCCTCACTGACAGGCTTTCCAGGCCGGAAAAACTCAAATTTCCGGCATAGTGCTACGGTGTGCGAGCCACCCAGGAGCCAAACAAATGCATTTACATTTTTTTCACATTTTCGGGCCCATTCTGTCCGTGCGCGGGACCCAAACCTAAAACAAGTCCAGAAGCAGCCATGGGTGGTGGGGTAGGGCCCCTCAACGTGGCCCTGGAATCTGTCACAACGGAACGAGTGGGCGTTCTTTCACGGACTCCCACAGACCCAAGTCAATTTTTGAATTTTTTTAGGTTTAGCACGTGCTACGAGGTCGTACCTTTGATACAACAGCCAGTGCTGGGACCTCCACAGCAAGCCATTTCCTCAGCGCTGCACACCAAATCCAGGATGCCCTCAGAAACCGGCAAAGACTGCCACTCACGTTTCACTACTGCCTAGTACTGAATCCTACCTGACTTCTTGACACGACTCAAACTTGCCAAAGTCACTAAATCAACGTCAACTACAATAATCAAGCCACATATCTGCAACGTCACGAGGGTGCTGGCAAAAGTCCTGCTGCACGGCGGCGGGCTTCGCCCGCCGCCGTGCAGCCCAATACGTGGTTTTTTAACGTGATTTTTTGTACTTTTTTGGACTTGGGGCAAAATTCTGCACACTTTCGCGTGTTTCCATAATACGACAAGTTGCGCACGGTCTGCTCACATTCAAATACAGTGCTGCCAACAAATGACAGCATGCAACAAAAAAATCTTTCCTTGCAAGGGCACATTTTCGGCCATAACTCTTGAACGGCTGGTCAGATAGGGACACAGTTTTCAGAGAATTTGCAGCTATAGTCATGCTCTTTCAACTGACGTAGCACTCAATATGAATTTACAAATTCGATTTTTCAGCGAATTTTTGGGTGATGTGCCCCCTTAAGGGGGCACATCACCCAAAAATTTCATATGGCATTCAATTGACCGTAACTTTGGTGTTTCTCAGTGGATTTGAGTGAAATTTTGACCACACACTCCTGCCACTATGCTGGCCCTCAGGACATGATTTACAAGTTCTTGCGCCTCACTGACAGGCTTTCCAGGCCGGAAAAACTCAAATTTCCGGCATAGTGCTACGGTGTGCGAGCCACCCAGGAGCCAAACAAATGCATTTACATTTTTTTCACATTTTCGGGCCCATTCTGTCCGTGCGCGGGACCCAAACCTAAAACAAGTCCAGAAGCAGCCATGGGTGGTGGGGTAGGGCCCCTCAACGTGGCCCTGGAATCTGTCACAACGGAACGAGTGGGCGTTCTTTCACGGACTCCCACAGACCCAAGTCAATTTTTGAATTTTTTTAGGTTTAGCACGTGCTACGAGGTCGTACCTTTGATACAACAGCCAGTGCTGGGACCTCCACAGCAAGCCATTTCCTCAGCGCTGCACACCAAATCCAGGATGCCCTCAGAAACCGGCAAAGACTGCCACTCACGTTTCACTACTGCCTAGTACTGAATCCTACCTGACTTCTTGACACGACTCAAACTTGCCAAAGTCACTAAATCAACGTCAACTACAATAATCAAGCCACATATCTGCAACGTCACGAGGGTGCTGGCAAAAGTCCTGCTGCACGGCGGCGGGCTTCGCCCGCCGCCGTGCAGCCCAATACGTGGTTTTTTAACGTGATTTTTTGTACTTTTTTGGACTTGGGGCAAAATTCTGCACACTTTCGCGTGTTTCCATAATACGACAAGTTGCGCACGGTCTGCTCACATTCAAATACAGTGCTGCCAACAAATGACAGCATGCAACAAAAAAATCTTTCCTTGCAAGGGCACATTTTCGGCCATAACTCTTGAACGGCTGGTCAGATAGGGACACAGTTTTCAGAGAATTTGCAGCTATAGTCATGCTCTTTCAACTGACGTAGCACTCAATATGAATTTACAAATTCGATTTTTCAGCGAATTTTTGGGTGATGTGCCCCCTTAATACAGTAACAGTGGAAAATGAATACAAGGAACAAAAATACTGATCCATATTGGAAAGAGGAAACATTGAGGTGGTGAAGAAGTGGCGTGATATTAGCTTGGGGTGATGCGCCACAAGCAACTCGTACAGCGCGCCGGTGGAGTGAGGCTAGCTTGTTTCTATTTTTAGCGGATATAAACGAAAGGTATACAGGGAGAGCATATTCTAGATCAGGCTGAATAGCACCGACAACGAAAGTACGGCGGGCAAACAGGTTCATCTGGCGGAAAGATCGACGCAGTACACCGATCTTCCGTGAGGCTTTCCGGACGACATTGTTAATGTGTTGGTCAAAGGACAGCTCCATTGGTATGCAGATAAATACCGACAAAACCGTTGTCATGCAAATCCATCCCAAACGTGCCACAGGGAGTCAGCAACAACAACAAAGGCAACAACTGCAAATCACCTTGTCAAATGTTACGCTAGGGGAAGTGGAAAGCACCAGATGCTTAGGAGTCGTTGTTGACAATAAGCTGTCCTTTGACCAACACATTAACAATGTCGTCCGGAAAGCCTCACGGAAGATCGCATGTCCAGAATTCCATACACTGAAATTTAGGCCAAAAAATTGGCCTGTCAAAAACAACTTGCTATAAAGTCTCTGGGATCACAGCATGAGCAATTGTCACATATTTGGAAAGATGAAGGATTAGGCCATACAATAGATACAAAAAGATATGAAAAATGTAAAACACACAGCCAGTGGGCCTCTATTTTATTTTCATGTCCAGAAATTGCTATTCACCTCGTACTTCTAAACTAGTGGGTGTCGTAAATGGGAATGACTGTACATGTAGCAGTTACTGTTTACACGTGTACATGACATGTACTCACCTCCCATACATGTACAATGTTCCAAATTTTAAAAGTGTTCTTAAATCTGATAATTCTAGCCTGGACTGTTCTTAAATTTTGCCGGTTTTCCAGCCTGGGTGTTCTTCGGCGCCCGATCTTACTGTAAGTATTTAAACTGGGATACCTCTTCTATTCGCTCATTGCCTACTTGAATGCACCCCAGACCACCACCGCCCTCCGGCGCTGCCATTGACTTGGTCTTGGAAGCATTGATCTGCATGCCTAGTCTTGCTGCACTCGTATCCACGCGCTCGGTCAGGTCCATCAGCTCTTCCACAGACGATGCAATTAGATCTATATCATCCGCAAAACGTAGGTTGGTCACGCACATGCCGCCGATACATACTGACCCATCAAACTCCTCCAAAGCGTCAGACATGATGTACCCCAGGAATACGTTGAACAGACAAGGCGAGAGTAAACAGCCCTGCCTGACACCCACTGACGTGGTGAACCAGTCGGTGATAGTGGATCTAACAACGATGGCAGCTTCAGTAGTAGCGTAAAGCGTTTCAATCAGGTCCACAATTCTTCCTTCGATGCCATGCGCTCTCATAATCTTGAATAGCGCTTTATGCCAAACCCTATCAAAGGCCTTACGGAAATCGATGAAGCAATGATACACAGCCTGCTGATGCACGCATGACGTACTTCAAATCTCTGATCATGTCTAACCTGCTGTATGCCTCCAACGCGTATTCGAGCTCCCTGCCACAAAACTACCTTGATCATCAGTCAAGTCCTCCAGAATAATGGAGAGTTCGGGCGGTATTCGGCCGACCGTCCCCCATGGTGCTCCGGCAACGCTTTGCTAGAGCGCGTGGAAGTGTTCCGTTTGGGCAGAAGTTTTCACCCAGAAGCTCGATCCTGTACCTTGTGTGGCGCTGTCGATATGCCCTGCCAAGTCCAGAACTGCAAGCCCTGCTCACTCCCGCTGCGCCTGGCCATACTCGGCTCCTATCGGCCATGGGCCTGTCGGCATAATTGTTGGCATAATGAGGTCCTTTTTGAGAAGGAGCATAAAATGGCATCCGAAAGCAATGGCAGATGCCCCAATGAGGCTGTTATATACAAACCCGCTATTGAAGGACCATCCATAGCGCATCTTGTCGATTTAGAATAATATTTTACGTGGACAGTTTGTCATAACTCGTAACATTTTGTCCTTTTCCTTTCTTCATCATAACTATATTGGCTCACCATCCGGGTTCAATAATATTTTAGCAGCCACTATAGGATATCTCCAAAATGTTCAGCGTTTGCTTGTACATTAATTTTGGTATTCCTCTCGCATATTATTTATTGTCTCGTACTTGCACAAAGCTCCCAGTCCACTGGTTGATAAATATGGTGGTAAAGACACACCTGGCATTCTGCCAGTCCACATCATGACAATTGTATGAGTCCTTTGTCTGAGTGGCCTTTTTTCATGACGGTCATCTGTTCTTTTTGGTGAAGCATTATAGAAGCATAATTGGCAGTTTTCTCGAGCATCCGCTAGAGCATAATCTGGTCATTTCCCGATAATCCGATAAAGCATAGCCCGTTTACCCCTAGCCGATTAGTCGAGTACATACATTCAAGTGGCAAGTGCTAGCGTTACACGTGCATCTACAGCAGGGACTCTTATAATACTAATGGGGCTGTTAAGTGATGACGTCACAGTTCCTTCGATACGCATAACAACGATCCCACTGGGGACAAACAAAAGTAGCGTCGTCTCCACCGACCCAGTTGTCAGTGGTAACATATAGGAATCGTGTACATTTCTTCGTTTCTTCTTTGCTGTTTTCAGTGAGTGTTTTGTTTTCTCTTTGTCCTTGATCTCGACGATGTTGTCGTGCTCATTACCTTACTGAGACGTCTCTTGTGACTGTAGCCAGTGTCACGGAGGATTTTATTGGCGTGACAAGGTAGATCGCCGAGATCGAGCGTGAAAAACGCTCTGCATTAGTAGCTCCTGTAGAATGTTTTCTGAGTTGGCGTATCCATGGTCAACAAAACCAAGGTGCAAGACAGCATGAGAGATCGTGTAAACGATGTGAACTCCAAAAGGTAAGCTCCTGAACAAGTGGAAAGATATGGGTATTTACAAACTCTCTCTTCATCCATCGATTGCCGCTATGCATTGCATTTTGTCTTCACAGATAATCTGGCCAAATTTATTGTAACTAGAGAGTGCAATCGTGCTTGGGGCCCATCCCAATGTCATCACATGGCTGTGGTGACTAGTGTATATCTGGGAGAATTTTTCCTCGACTGATACGGAGTGCAGGTGGATCGATTATGAGAAATGCGAACATGTGAAGTAAGTAATTAGTTGTGTCGAAGAAATGTGCAATAAAATAAAATTTACTTTACACTCAAACATACACTGTAGATGTACATGTAACATCATGATAATGATTCCATCTTCATTATCCCGCAACTGGTACACCATACGCACCGAATACATGGTGTGTGTGTGTGCGCGCGCATGTACATGCACACACTCTCATGCGTGGCCGAGTCGGCCAGATGAACAGACCATGCATTTACACGAGGTGTCCGTAATGTCATTGGAACGCTGTACTTTATGACTTTATTCCAAAAGAGTATGTCTTGCCCCTGACGAATGGAGTTGTGTCTGTGCTCAGAGGGTATCGGGCTATGACGCAACACTGCAATCAGCGCTGCAATTAAAAGAGCACTGCATAGATTATTTTGACTAACTTCCTTTGCGTTTACTTGGTTGAGCCCGTGGTTTCATTTCTGTGTCCTGTCATGATTGGCCTCTGGAAATAATCAGAGTGGATGTCATTTTGCCATAATATTATATGTGTGCCTTGTGCGACAGGTTCAAGGCTAGATGCACTTCACATTCGGCGTGCGATCTCAGCGTCTGGGACCTGATGAAGTCTTGGTTGGATGATTGTTCAAGCCTGATACTACTCGACACACCAATGTTCATGTCAATGTAATTTTTTCAGAGCTGCACTATTTACGTGTTGATGCTTACTTCGGTGTTAGCGTGTTTCCCCCGGATTGTTTCTATCATCATGATCGTGTGTTCTTGGGCTGAGCGAGCACATGCACAAGTGTACAGCTATAACCCTGTGTATCTTTGGTTACACTTTGTTCTGCAATGCATGTACCTTGTAACATTATGTGCTTGCACTGCTTTGTCTGGCCTGCGTTTTTCAGGACTATTCAGTGCATTAGACCCAGGTTTGTTTGGTTGCCGGATGATCTCTTGTTGCGTCGCTCTGTATTTGTATTCATCAAATTTTGGGCTTGAGAATTGAGCTGTTGTGTGGTTCCCAATATGAAAACATCATGCTGGTGCTCTGTGTTTCGATTATCGACTGTCGGAGCAGTCATGCATTTATTAGCAGAACGGTCAATACTGTAGTCTTTTCACGTGTTAGTCTTTTTTGTGTTTTCGCCGGGGGTATTAGCGGTAACGTTGCACACAGAACGGCAGTGTTGCATCACTGGACGACCCTGCCTCTGCATCTGACTTAATTTCCCCAGGATCTGGTGCAGTTACATCAGACAGCCACTTCCTGTAAACACGCAAACAGCAAAAGAAGAGATCCCGCAAATCAGGAAAAACCATTATGGAAAATATAGAATAGATCATACAACATTCAATAATCTGGAGTAATTACAGTGAGACGAACACTTCAAACAGTGCTCTCTCTCTCTGTCTCCATCCTTCCAAAAATACCCTATGACAATTCCCTAGAATTATTTTATTTTATATTCTTAGGACATCATTCTGAACATAATAAATTCTTCCATGGGTCTTCAATCACCACGGAGGGCGAAAATATATCTAAGTCATGCAGTTTACGGGAGGTGCGAGCTGTCATGGATATAGAGGCTGATATTGTGCCAGCGTGAGGGCAGAGACAGAAAGAAGACACTGATTTCTTGAACAACTCACCTATATATAATCGAATCCACAAGGAGCGCTCATACTTTGATCCATCAGGACGCGAAACATCTTCAAAGCACTCTCAAACACGGAGTTTTACTGTGGGTAGCCAATTTCACAGCCATCATGAAGGCACTCGACGACTACAGGAGTTTTGTAGAGAAAAGAACAAGGAGTAAAGAGCGACAACAATCGCTTGAAGAAAAAGCAAAGAAAAACAACTGTCTCTCCAGTCATTTAGATGCTGTTGCCCTTGACATCTGGTTCCATCCAGAGGACGCGACTTTTGTTTGTCCCCAGTGCTCTCCGTTGCTATGCGTATCGAAGGAGCCGTGACGTCACACTTAACAGCCCCATAGGACTCCCTGCTTGAGTCCCAACCGAGTCACACGTGATCCGGTGTTCTTTTTCCAAGCGGGTTTAGGTACTCCCAGGCTGACCCTGAGTGATCCGGCTCTGGAGCAGACACTGGTCCAACTCCCCCACACCGTCACTCCGACTCAGTGGACTGTGGCAAGTGAGGTTGGCCGGATCGAGAGCACGTGTGGGGGAGTTTGGACTACACTAACGAGTCGATGAACACACCGAAACTGCAACAGCTGTTGCGCTTACCCTCCTATCGTTATCCGCCATATCAGCATAATTATTCTTGAAATCCGCCACAGGTGGTCGACGCCCAATAGGGCTTGAAAGTGCTACGTCACAGCATAGCAACAATTTCAAAAATTCAAAAATTGGATCCACTTGGATCCAGTTTTTGTATGGATCCAAGCGCATTTCAAGCGGTCTTATTCACAGCAAGGTGATGTAACCAGTGAAACTGACTGATTTGGGTACTGGGGGCGGGGTTACAACTGGTGGCGAAGTAAAAGTCACCCCTGCATACGACATGAGTGGGTTGCTATGCACCCACATACTGAGGCAATAGCAAAGTCACACCTTAGTGGATCCAAAATAGAAATCTGATGTCAACTTACTACTCCCTGGCCGTTTTTGACGTCATCACTTTCAAGCCCTATTATTATGTCCCGAATTGCACGAGTAGTAAAATTACAATGATTGTACCGGCACTTCACCACTCCCTGGTTGCCAACGTTACGCTGAGTCAGTCAGGTCGACCGCATGGTACATGGTAGCAACGCGTGACGACAACGCACCGCCGACTTGTTCGAATCGAGGCCATGTCATGTCAACATACATGTAGTGACGTACCTACATGATTACTAGTCTTTCAAAGAAACTACGATCGAGCTTCGTAAATCTACACATTGGAAGCGAAATACATACAATTAATTTACATGTGCAGGATCCGAACCTAGCGCTGCCTCCGTAGCTACAATTGCGCTTCGAGTACTCGGAGTAGTTCTTGTCTCAAAAAGAGGTGTTATAGAACCGCGAGAGTAGGTCAGGTCGGAGGCTGGCGCCGCTGAGAACGCAGCACGTCTGCTCCCCTCACCGATAGCATCACAATGGATGACAGTAACAGCCGTGGCGTGTACATGAACCTGGGCGACTGGCCTGGCGAGCTACCGTTCATGGTGGCCCTGGAGAAGATTGTGCCGTCCAAGCAGCTGCGCAGCTGTGCTCGCTTCCACGCGCTGCACATCGACGCCATCTCGCTGTATGCGCGCGCCATGGCTATGGATAGGCGGTGGGACTTCAAGAGCTGCTGGCTAGATATGCCGCCCAAACATCTGGCAAAGACCACAAGCGTGGATCGCAAGACTTGTGAGTCGGCTCTACATGTACATGATACAAGTATAATAATTGAATGACCTGGCATAAACCAGGAGCGGATCTAGAGATCTCTACAGCCTACAGGGGGTTCCGGTTTAGCCGAAACGAAATAGCTGATGCATGTACATGCATGTACATGTACATTTATTTATTTATTTTTTACTTACTTGAAAAAGCACATAACCACCAGGAAAGCTGACAAAGAAAAAAGAGTAAGAAAAGACAGATAAAGAGAGAGCTGAGAGAGAGAGAGAGAGAGAGAGAGAGAGAGAGAGGGAGAGAGAGAGAGAGAGAGAGAGAGAGAGAGAAAGAGAGAGAGAGAGAGAGAGAGAGAGAGAGAGAGAGAGAGAGAGAGAGAGAGAGAGTTGGGGTACGGTTAGGGGAGGACGAAACATTGAATGGTGGTCGCCACAGTCACAGATAGTAGCAGTGCTGGTGAGGCTACAGGCACTCCACTGACCATTAGGTCTCAGTATCGCCATGCCGGTAACGCACCAAGCATGCATAATTATGGTTTCCAGCAGTAACATAAAATGAAAATAGTACATTTGCCAAATTTAGGGGGTTCTGGGGGTTCTGTGGAACCCAAGGACCCCCCCCCCCCCCCTGGTCCGCCCCAATGTATTCATCAAGAAGACAGTGAATGGAGACTGTGCTGGCTAGGAGCTCAACATGACATGTAGAGTGTCCCATGCACATGGCTGACGGGACACGCGCAGGTTCAGCTATAGATATCTACTGTCGTGGACATGGAAATCCGGTCGCACGTCTAGCGTCCCCAGGGCGCTGGCCATGCAGCCGTGGACAAGCTGTACACACATGCATTTATGTGCTGCAGCGCGCTCGTCGCATCGGATCAACATGTGCACTGCACGCAGCGTTTTATACGCGCTGAGGGCGCCGGCCCCGGTCGATCGACTGGATTTCCATGTCCGCTACAGTACATGTACTTTACATGTACTGTACTGCTCATTGAAATCCAGTCGCGTCGTCACTCAAGTACACGCCGGGCATTGCACAGCCCTAGACCTGCGAACGCTGGGCTGCGAAATGGTGCAAGGCGCAAACTTGCCCGTGACGCGATCGGGTTTCATTCAGCAACACTGTATGCAGTGTCCCATGTACAGGGGACACGCACGTGTGTCTGTAACGTTATGTTACTCGCGAAAAGTCAGAACTTCACAAGGTTTGAGGAGTCATCCCGAAAAATTACCTTCCTAGGCTACAATCTCTTCTGGAGATCCTAGCTTGCAATGAGTCCGCAAAATCAATGTTCACCCGTTTCTCGTTTCCCAGTGGGGCAGTGTTGTTAAGAGCTGTAAAACCTGCTCAAAGTGCCCGCTCTGTGTGTACACTCACCCATGTACATTCCTCTAATTCGTGTGACGCACACACACACACACACACACACAAACACACACACAAACACACACACACACACACACACAGGTTCGCCGGTGGAGTACGCGGAGAACTTCATCTACCCGGAGCTGCTACCGGCACTGCAACGCACCCTGCAGCTGTACCAGCAGCTGCCCAAGCACAAAGAGTTCAATGCTATCGACTGGTTAAGCGTTAACCTCTACAGGTATGATATTCATTATGTACCCCTGGTTGCTATAGCAATGCCACATGTTTGATCCTCCCTGTTCCTGGACCCGTGCATTTTTTAGAATTCTGACGGCAGGCCCCAAACATTTCTAAAAAATTGTATTAATACGAAAATTTGGTGAACAGTTCGAATGACGTATGTAGCAAAGAGACCGTGTTTGCGTGTTTTGAGTTGAGGAACCCTGAGGCCACAAACATATAAAAACCATACTGCTCTCACTTGAAATAGCACTGAAAAAAACAAATTCCGCCGTCATCACCACACAACAAAGAAAATATCAAGGTTTCCAGAATTGATTTCGTTCCACCCATGAACGTAACTTGAAAATCGATTTTGGAAACCTTCATGACTTCTTTGTTGTGCGGTGATGACGGCGGAATTTGTTCTTTTCATTGGAATTTTAAAAGTGTTGTCTCCACGTTGATTGTTTACATTTCTCTCACTTACCTCGTTGTTCTCTAATCCAGGAACAATTTGCAACACGACATACGACGGACGTTGAGGGCCGACGACATTCCCTACGTCAAAAAGTACCTGCTGCAAAGGTGAGAGCAAGGAGCAGACAGTTGTGTGAGCTGCGAGATGGCGGCGATTTGGGGATTTCCCGGTTCGGGGACGTCTCATTGCGCATCGCAAAGACATGACTGTGACCCCCTGTTTACAGTTGCATCAGGGTTGTTGAGAATTAGTACTTCCCATGCCAGTATCCCCTGGTGTGTTACATCCAGCGTACCTTATGCTGACGTGTTTCATTACACAACGGGTCTTATGTGACATGGGACGAACTGCAGGTGTCGCTTAGCCTGCGCCACGTTTCTACAGGAAATGTACAGTAGGGGGTACTTATTTAGGCTTTTGATCATCTCTTGCTAATCTCTCCGGGACGTTTTAATCAATTCGGACACATTGTAGTGGTGGGTTTTACTAACAAAACAGGGGAATCTCCCACTCTCCACACAATATTGACCCATAGAGGGTGGTGGTGTTCCTACAGATGTGGGCGTCAGGCGAAATAGCACGTCATAGTACATTCGAGATCAGCGGGAAGAAGATGACGACGTCCACTAATTTAGTATCTGTGCACACGAATCTGCTGTGTGTGTTACTCTGTGTGTCAGCTTTGGCATCATCGCCTGTGGTTCCATGCCTAGCATGTACGTCTGAGCCATCCTGCAAAGTTTGACTGACGTAGGTTGAGCGATCGCTCCGCGAAACATACTTTTTGAAATTCTCTTCATAGTATATCTTCCACCATTGAAATTTCGAATTTCTTCGAATTTTTTGCTGAGAGGGGTGGCTTGCAACCTCGATATGGCTTGTTCCTGGCATGCTTTGGAGCCATCGCCTGTTGAAACAGTGACGGGAAGCTGCCCTGCAACTGTTCCAGCAGGAAATTAATCGATCCGAGAAAGCGCGAGTCCGCGAATCTCGGTTGAATATTGAGTATTTCAAGCCTTTTCACGACGAAGATGGAGTTCTTTTTGGAGATGGACGTCGCGGTAAAGGACATGGTGTCCGACTTCTGGCGTCTGGTGAAGCCAGGGATCATTTGTCCAGTCAGGTCGGCAGCCTAACCGTCGGTAAGCTTGTGTTTGGATCCCGTTCTGCTCGATGTGGTAGATCACAAACAATTTGATATCGCACAAATTGATCTCAGCATCGTGCGTACGGTATTTTATATTCAGAAAATCCCAAAGTGTCTCTGTGTGGCCGTCCTATGCCACGAGAAACTCCAATCAGGCTCCTATGTCCTCTGCCTTCATGATTGAATGTCCACTTCGTTTGAACAACGAACACAACAATCGAGGACGGCTTTGCAATGAAAAATACAGCTATACTGGAGCTGAAAAAAAGAAGAAAAAAACGTGCTCAGGATGAGACTCGAGTACACGCATACTCTCCCAGCAGGTGAAACGCAATTTTTTGTGAAAAATGCGTGTCGCCGACTGACCAGTAATTTCGCCTGACGAGACTCGGCCTGCAATCGAGTCTCCCACAAACTTTGATTTTTTTCTATTTTTCTGATGTGTTTGTCCGATGCCACAGAAAGCTGAGCCCTATCCCGCTGGCATCTGCACTGTCAGACGTTAACGCCGCGATCATCATCCAGTCTTACTGGCGAGGATACGAAGTAAGTTGTTGTGCTGGTTAGTCTTCTAAATGCCTGGCACCTGGGCAACATACGTGTTCAAATCATTCATAAGAACTTACGTACGGAAGTGGTGGATTGCCGAGAAAGTGTAGAAATCCGAAGATAGCCCTCACGAATGCGCTCCGGGGAATATCACAAAGGGTCTTGGACCCACCCCTCCCCAAACCACCCCAACCCACCCTCACCACCGGGGTGTATTATCTACAATATGAACGTGTAAAGATGCATATGGAGAATTGTGTGTTGCTCCCTACGTGGGAGCTCGTGAAGATGCATATGATGGGTATAAGTATGACCAGAGCGCTCCTGCCCCCCCCCCCTCCCACCCCTCAACTAGCTGCCATTCAAGCACCGAATGGGTTGGTTCTTCAGCTACCCAGTTACACACGGCTGCAGAACTGGTGTTCACTCTTCAGTAGCTGGTAGCCTAACTTCCCCCACCAACCTGATCGGGCGCCCGTGTGTATGCTGAGATATGGCCATCCGTTAGTGGAGTGTTGTGTTTGGTGGTGTGTAACGACATGCTAGTCTGTTTCCTTTATAGGTAGTGGGGTGTTCCTACGGATGCTGAAAACTCGCCCTCTAGCCTCTAGCTGAGCCTCGCACCAACAGTGAATTAAAAAAAATATATATAGCTGTGTCCTGCCATTGTCGTTCAGACCAAGCTTGACCGTTTGAGCAATATAGAATTTTGTATTTGGATTCTATGTTAAAAATTTACCTGTGCATTCGCAACAAACCCTAAGGTCTTCTTACAGGGTGGCCACGGAGAAATTATTATGTACATTTCCGCTAACCCCCACATCACCACTGCACACCAGCCGGGCATTGGACCTGTCCTATACTTCGTAGCTAACATGCGCGGCCACCTCTGTTTTTGATGTATGATTGTAATGTTATCTGCAGGTTCGATCGCGACGCTACATCTGGGAGTTCCGACGCTGGAAGGTCATGAAACGAACGGTAAGTAGACAACCTGGTGTGAGGTGTCTTCATAAAATGGTAGAGGCACTCGTGAGAGGAGTTGATTTGTGACAATCTGAGTTGAACCGGACAGTGGGAAAGCGCTACGATTTTGGGATCATGGATGCGTGTGTGCGTGCATGTGTGCGTGTGTGTACGTGCATGCATGCATAGAATCTGATGTGTGTGTACGTGTGTATGTGTGTGTGTGTGTGTGTGTGTGTGTGTGTGTGTGTGTTGGAAGGCTACCTTCTTGCCAAAGCATTTGGAAGTTGGACTAGTTTCGGCTCCACAACATCACCAGCAATCAGCGACATCGCGCCTGACAAAAGTTTTTCAAATAAAATATTTCCACCCAAACGTCACTGCTGCCTTGTGCTGGTGCTGAGCTCGCGCGATCGAGTGTGAAGTTTTTTTGTGATCTCAATGAAAAAGGATTTTTTTGAACTCACGCTGTACACAACAAGCTCTCTGCATGTCTTTTTCGGTGGAGGTGATTTTTGTTGTTGTTATTGTTGTGGCTGGCGACGAGAAGGCTCTCATTTACGCTAGGTATCTCATAGACAGAATGAGCCTGGTTTTTACGCCAAGCTGATGTTTTCAGCAGCAGTCCGCTGTGGAGAAAATTCAAGCAGTCTTAGGGGCCTGAAGTTTTCGCTGCTTCTTACCGGATCGACAGTGGGAAAGAAGGTACGTTTATTTTATTGTAATAAATCAGGTCGCGAGGTCGACACAATTGAGCTGTTCGTTGCACTGTGAATTTTGTTGCTTTAGGTTGGCAGCGTGCAGTACCTTGTGAAATCGAGAGACTTTATCCTCTACGAACTTGGGAGTATGAAGAAGATATCAGTGACAATCGATCAGGTGATTTCATTTCATTTTGGGTGAATTTATTGAATGTATTCTTGCATGAATTTGAAAATCTCCCTTTTGTTTGCTGTAGATATTTTGATGGTTCGGGGAATGTTGGGCCCTTTCTCAGATGACGAATGTTTGAGGCTGCTGATGGAGCTTGCACTGCTGTGCAGTGAAAAAATAGAAGTGAAATAGTCACAAAAGGCAGAATGGAGTTTTACGTGTAATAGTGCTCCACATTATTGTGTCGAGCCCTCTCCGCTGGCAGAAGGAAGTTTTCCTACTTGAAGTGAAATAGTCTATTTCTGACTTTCGAATCAGAAACTGGACTGGTTGGGACCGAAGAATTTCCCTGTGAAGTTCTTTCCTCCAGGTTGGGATGCTTGCATGAACGTACATGGACAAGGCCCACGGGCTCACTACCTGATTACCTTCAAGCCTATGATTCGCCGTAGTCCATGTACGTTCCTGCAGTACTCCTCTGGATCTATGACAGGAGGGGATCGTGCTGCCCGGCAGATTGTCTCTTCCACAGAGAAGGGCATTGATTAATCATGAGCTTACCGCAGAGCACAACGAAAGCATTGTAGCATGAAACTAATTTGTCTGAATACAAATCTGCACAATGGCACAGACGGCTAATGGAGGTAAAGCATAGCATCACCAGCATTGTATTCCTGGAAGCAGTGCAAGTTATAGATTTAGGTATCAATATTTATCTAAGCTTTAGCGAAGTCCGGACGCAGTACATTACTAGTGTGAAAGATAGAAGAAAAAGCAATGATATCCGTATATACCCGGAAAGAGAGGTGAGAGTGGGCGGGAGTAAGTGAAAGCACATGTACAAGCTAAACATCTGTGCAACCGGAAAGAGCAGAGAAAAGGCTAAAGCAATTACACAGGCCATGTGTACGAGGTAATTTAGCAGTGAGACCCAAACATTCTTGTAAACCAGAATGCAGCTTCAGCACACATTTTCTATTTCTTCATGTTGTGCTGCTGTTGCCGTTTCCCAACGATATGATGAGGCTCTCCGTTATGCTTCTGCTGGTTTTCCTGTGCAGGTATGTGCTGCCGTAGCTCAGAGAAATCTTTGGCCAGGGTAGCCAAGATGGCATCATCCACATCCTCCTCTCCTTCAGGTTCACTTGTAGGTTTGGCATTCATGCTTGACATCTCCTTCAGTACTGTGTAGGTCTTCTCCTATTGGTTTTTGTCTGCCCATACCTTTTGCACTGCTCAGTGATGTCGGCGACAGTCGCCTCCAGCTCACCATTTTCCATTTTTTTCTTTACTTTTTGGATACGCTGTGTGTCCTTGAGGTAGCATTTGAGGCTGACTAGTTCTTCTACCTTTGTTTCCCAAACATTCTTGTCTAGTGTTCAGTGATCGAACCCAGTCAACGTTGAAGCACCCTTGTTATTTCTTTCCGTTTCTTTTTATTCTTGTACGCCGCTGCCTGCAACCGTGCATTTTAATAGGTTTGCGAGAATCTCTTTTCACCTGCAGCAACCAGAGTTTGAAAGTACCGACACAAACTGGAAGCATGCCCAGTTTCCAGACAACTAGCCGCTTCAAAAATTCTTATGTCAGATGAGTGACTGGTTGCGCAGCTGACATTATGGTGACATAATGTGTCCTTGTAGTTCTGTTTACTTATTATTACTTGTATATTTCACTGTTCGCGTCAAACTCGGCTAAAGGCCGAGTTTTCCGCATCCGTTGGAGCGCCACCACCCTTCAAGGATCGTGTGTTTTAATATTATAGCAGTGTATTTTGGTATTTGTTTTGACCATCAGTCCTTGGCTGATGCTGGTCATACCTTCAACATGTTGACGCGTTTTTCAAGGCATTCAATATACGTAGGCCGCAAGATTCTATCTTTTCATACCGAATACCGATGGCTAGTGCTTCCCTACTAGCCGCGCAAGTGTCACATCTGGCTGCGGCCAACTACCCTTTAATTTGTGTGTTGCCGCTATTGCTGTCTATGTCTCTGTGTGTGCCAGTATATGAGGAACAAGAATTGGTGTTATTGTTGTTGTTGTTGTAGTCGTTGTTGTTGTTGTTGTTGTTCTGGTTGTCATGGGCTGTGGCTGTTGAATGTAGGCTGTTGCTTTTGTTGTTGTACTTTTAGTTGAAGCTGCATCACAAACAGGTAACCACCTTGATGATGGTACACAATATCCGTTGAAGAAGCTGCAAAAAAACACTGTATTCTCAAACCAGTGAGCTGCAGAATGAAACCAAGTATCAAGCTGGCCAAGCTGTCAGCCACTCTAAACGAAATTTACACCAAACAAGTTGCTATTTATCAACAGGCAGTCATAAAATTCGACTCCCTGACTCAGTCACTCTACATTAGACTACAGAGTAGTGACCAGGGTGACTGTAGTCACTGAGTAGTCTACGTCCTTGTACATGTACATCATAACAGCATGCATCATGTCATGTCATGTCAGTACATCGACATGGCATGCATCCAGCTCATGGCCATGGGAAAGCCCCTACAAAATGGCCTTCAGAGAAAGCCACGCGGTTGGAGAGGTAGTTCACTCGAAAAAACTGAGAAAGAAGTGCTTTTCATCTTCTTGCTGTTCAATGTCAAGCCAGAAACAATTGAGAAGCTGCTTGAAATGTGCAGAATGAGGCGATTTCCTAGATCTTTGAAGTTAGAAAGCGCACTGGACCTGCAATCTTTTGGAACTGGTCCTTCTTGAGGACAGAGATCAGACTAGCCAGGTGACAATGCTGTGGTTTGTTGGCTGACAATATTTGGAGGAAGCTTCAGAAATGACCATGAAGAAGGTCAATTCTTGCTATTTCCTCAAGATCACCAAGGTAACAGATACTTTTCAGTGGAGAAGAAAATCATGATTCTTAGGAGTTGAGATCGCATCGGTTGTTCAATGTTTTTCACTTTCGTTTTTTTCGTTGTGTAACTGTTCGTCTTGTTGGCGTGATTCACTAGTTTGATGCCTTACATTTCGATTATGGCCATAGTTCAGAGCAATTTTCTTCCTTCCAAGATCAATCTCTGCAGTAAATGCGCAAATATTTTACGGAATTTCGGACTCTGTGGGATGTCATATAATTGCTGGTAATGATCCGTGTCGTTACTATAATAGCTTTCATGGCTGAGGTTGTTGGTATGTCTGTTGGCTCTGGGTTCCCAGTACTCATTAGCCGAGGCTGGTTGGTAAAGTAACTCCAATTTCACTTCAAGGTACCAGTGCATCTAGTGTCTGCTTCTATCAAAGCAGCGTGCTGTCTATACTGGTTACACCAGCAAGTGTAGGGCGTGCATAGGTACTAGTAACTGTCTTGGCCGTTTTATGCCGATGTACTCCGTGTGGTGTAGACCAGGTGTGCATTGGTGGTCGATTCACATGGCTTCGCCAGTTGTGTGGATTAGACAGTTATCTGGCGCAAGTTTTGATCTGTCTCATTCAGATCTTGTTCGCTATCGTTGCTATAAGAGAAAAGCTGTGGGTGCACATCCAGTGCATTTGCAGATTTGCGTGCTTCTCTTGCGACAGGCGTATATATGGTACATGGTGTGTGTGTGTGTGTGTGTGTGTGTGTGTGTGTGTGTGTGTGTGTGTGTGTGTGTGTGTGTGTGTGTGTGTGTAAGTGCACGTCCACCTATGTGCATACCTGGCTGCTGACGGGTGGAATTCGCTTCCAGCAGCATGCCGCCAGGCAGCCTCCTTTGCAATGTTCAACAGTACTCTTCGCAGCCTCTTTTGCAACACCTAATGGCATAGCATGCAGCCACCGTTTTCTTTTTTCTTTACTCTATTTCACTGTCTTACGGCTTTCTTCATTCAGCTCTATTTCACACACTTACCTAGGGTACCCTGTAAAAAGACTCACAGTCTGTGGGGATTTCCCTAGTAAAATAATAAATACTACTACTATATGTGTGTGTGAGGGGGGGGGGGGGTACGTGTGTGTGGTGTCCGTGTTTTTAATGTGTGTTTGTTTGTGTGCCAGCCTACGTATCACAGATTTCATTGTTCTGGTGACTACATGCAATGCTTGCTAACTCAGTGTTCTTGTCCCTGTGTTCTTGTGTGGCTCACAGGAGAAGAGGGTAGCGCGTCTGATCTGCAAATTCCTGAGGTGGGCTGTGCTGAGGCGGCACGACCCAGCAAACACGCCCTCATTCCAGGAAATAAAGTGGTAGTGCAAAGACAAACCAGGCATGCTATGCACGGACGATCCCTCTGTGTGTGGTTCGTCAAGCCTCCATCATCAAGCTTCCTGTGAACCTGTGTGAGCACTTACAATACCAAAACCAGCAAGGTGGTAGCTGGCATGTATGGGCAACGCTGGCCACTGGATTAGGCTTTAAGCTCGTGAAAGAGCAATCGATAGCTTATGTCACCAGATATGTTACGCAATACACTGTACTGGACCAAGCACCGCAGACATGGGTTGCTGTTTGCTTCCCAGCACTGCATGAAAACTACATGTACCGGATCGGACTTGAGTATTTACGTAGAAATGTGTATTGTTGCTACTGCTGGAAACTAGAGACTTATATGTACATGTATAGAATGTACATGTTGCGTACGTGATCACGGCTATCGGTATGTGCCCCCCCCCCCCCCCCGTTGTGTGTGCTTGTGTGTGTGTGTGTGTGTGTGTGTGTGTGTGTGTGTGCGCGCGTGTTAAGCCATATGATACGGCATTGTGTCCAAACTTGGAACAATGATACCTATGCCTCTGCGTGTGCTGTACATCTTTGACTGCACTCATCCTAGAATTCCTTCTGCCCGTCTCTGCTCTATTTGTGATTCAACGTGTAATCGAATGGTCTGCATAGTTACGTTTTTGACAACTTGATCAGGATATATTATCACAACTTGGCGGCGAAGAGCTTTGGTGCGCTGCATGGGGAAATCAGAGAGAGGGGAAGTAATGGATTATAATGTACATCTGGCACCCTGTAAGAAGACCTTAGGGTCTGTTGGGAATGCCCAAGTAAAATATGAAAAAGAATACAATACAATACAAAGCATTTCCAGAGCTCTTGACAGGTGATGGAGCTAGAGTTTTAGAGCCAAGTGAGTGAGGCTCCCGAATGTTCACTCAGCAGTCTCCTGAAGGGAAGCTGGCTTTCTGCATGCTGCACAGCTTAGTGCAGAACCCAGCACCCAGGGGCCAGGACACTCACATCTCTCTTTATCCGCACGGTCCGGGACTGGGCACTGTTCGCAACTTTGAAATGTACAGTGCTGGCAACTGAAATCCGACCCCCTGAGCGGTACGTTCACTTTCTAGCGGTCTCTTTTTCCTAGTGTTACGATCCTAGTGTTGCGTCTTTGCGATGTAAGCGCACCACTCAGGGGTCGGATTTCAGTTGCCAGCGCTGTGCGTAACTCTAAATCCTGTACAGTTTGATGAGGCAGGGGCCGAAATCTGGCATTATGACGTCACCATTTCCACACAAACTTGCAAACTAGTAGTAATATTTCCACCAAAGCCGGTCCACAGGGTGCTCGGTAGACCGGGTGTCCGTAACTTCGAGGTCCGGATAAGAGAGACCTGCGTTTACATGACTGTGTTGTTCGTGCTCATGCCCAAAATTGTATTCCCAGATCACACTCTCTTTCTGTAAGGTCGGAATTCGTTTATACTGAAGTAGATCAGGGAATGACAGGTAGGCCTTGACGGATTATGCTAATATTTTCGTGAAATTATGCTTTTCGCATTGCTGAAAAAATTGCAGAATTATGCTATTTTTTATGCTAAAAGTTATCATATTATGCCGCATTATGCTCACATATGCTGCTAATGCATAATGGTTCTGTGCAAAATAACAGGGGGATTTTTTTGTAGAGGGCGTTGTACTGTAGTAGCAAAAGTTCAACGGGGTCAACGCACCGTCCGACCTAGCTACGACCATCACTGATTGTAGTGGACAGGACATGTTATCAAGGGAGTCGTAAACCTACAACTTCCTGGTGCATCTACAATGTACTTGTATTTGTACTTGTAGAACATGTACAACTGTATGGAATTTGATGCGAACAGGCGGATTATTACAATTTTATGCGACTCGTATGCAATTTGCCTCGAATTATGCGATTATTCGATTTTGGTAGGAATTATGCGAAAAATTATGCTAGCATAATCCGTCAAGGCCTAATGACAGGGATCCACCATCAGATTGTGCTCAGTTGATCAACACAACCATGTGTGCTTGTAGCGATGTAGTTCCAATCAATGCCACAGTGGCATACGGATATGCACTATAGGAAGCAACACTGCCACTCAGTGGCGTCAAGATCTAGACTAAAGGTACCCGTTCACGCATAAACAGAAAATAGGAAGCAAGGAGTTGAACACAGCGACTGGCGCCCGACATTAAACAGGACCAGGCAGATGTCAATTATCACTCTCAACGTCGAGACCTGTGTCCAGAGCACCTCTGCGGAAGCTTCAAAGGGCCATGACATCAAAGCTTGGATTCGAACTACAGCAATCCTGGAAATTGACATTAACGAAGTTGATAAAAGCAATGCACATTGTTCACACTGTCGGGTGAGGTAAGTATGTGTTTGTTACTAACGCGAACAACATTGCCAACACATAGCTACAAGTAGATCATCGAATATTATTATTTTGTTCACCGAGCCATATTAGGCTGGATTGATTTGCTTCCGTTTACATCGTTAAAGATGCGATGGCATGGGAGTGGCTGGATGATTGGATAACGAGTGGACATGCTCTCTGCCAAGTCCTATCATACCGACTAGAGGACGTCAGTAGCTGGAGATGTGCCAGGACACAGAAACAATAGGATGTGTGGAAGACAACTCAGGCATTACAATCTGAATACCGAGCATTCAGATTGGAATTTCTGCTTCGGGACTCGGTGAAGTGTTCTTCAAGGCCACGTGACAGTCGCCAGTTGATGAAGTTCTTTGTGGAGACCGTGGCCGCGATTTTGGAATCGTTACGAGTAGCCCAGTACCGTCAAGTACACGTGACGTAGTCCTGAATTGCAACACCCATATCCCATAAGCTTTCCTTCTTTTTTTTTACTTTCTTCCAATACATGTCTTCTGATTGGCCGAATCTGTGCCATCTCTCAATCTCCTGATTGGTCTAAACCGTTGCTCGTTGTTATGTGAAACCTGAACTCTCTCAGTCTTGGCACATATAGAAAGCTCTGTCTCTGAAGAAAGATCATGCTTCATTTCTTCAACCACTTCTCCTTGCTCTGGTGAGACTTGTTGGTTGTTGTGTGCCCAACCACTTGTAGTCCATCGGCCAAGTCTCAAAATCGAAAGTGGTGATGCACTGAGCTTCCAACTAAACGCGACCATACCCAGCACGTAGAGAATATATCAGAGAACATTATTCCGTTTGTTAGACGTGCCGAATTCAGTCCAGGGCGTCGATACGAAGCGTTCTTCGTCGCCGAGTTTTTTTACTTTGCGCTCCATTTGAGAGTGCGCAGAGTTCTGATCGAGAGTTTTTTGAGCAGATTTTCAAATTTTTGAGGCTGTCAGCTGACAGCTGTCAACCCTAAATGGCACTTAGTATGTGACAGGCAATAGGTTTTGGTGCCTCCGTATGCCTTCTAATAAGTTCTATCTTCCTTCGTTTCACTTCGCTACTTCGCCCACCACCTCAGGAGATGACAGCGTACCTGCACTAGTCAGCTCTCGCTAACCCTGTCTCTCTTTCTCCGTCTTAGCGCTCGTCATTCGTGTCCTTCTGCTGGGGCGAGCTTGATACTGTTGTGTCGTAGTTTTTAGGCAATAGTGGCTGTTGTTCGCGTGACGATCAGGATTTATGGAGAAAGACGACGACTCGCCAAGTTCCCATGCAGCCACAGACGGCGTAGCAATTCTTACCGCCAACTCTTCGAGCAACGGAACCGGCCTGAGTTGGAAATCGTGTCTGTGTAATTGTGCCACGATACGGATTAAACACACAGGCTCACATGTGACGAGATGAAGATAATCTCAACAGGCTGACGGAAATCCAACAGGCTCATGGGACGCTGCAGTTATGGTCGGAGACGCGGAGTTATTTAGTCACTGGTAAATGTTGCATCGAGTGCTGTGTGCTCTAACACAATTGTAAAAATCATGAAAAACGAAAATAATGCAATGGTGGGGCTGAGTGGTGTTCTGTGGAGGAGACGTCGCTGTCTCAGTATTCAACGCCGGACCCTGTATTTCAAGTCTGTGGTCATGCTCGATCATAAGTTCCTGTATGGCTCCACTGCCTTCTCAGCATTGTTGGCGGGTAAGCACCTGGATCGTCTCCAAGTACTGCGGCTCTGGTGGCTTGAGGGATGTACGGGTGCTCGCCGTGCACCCCTGCCGACAATCTGCTAGTGAAGCTTGGTACCTACTGTGTCCGGGAGATTTTCATCCAGAAGCTGATCTTCCTAGGCTGGAGCTGCTGCTACTCCTGTGCTAGCCCTCAACCACTGGCGCTCCTACTCGGCTCCAGTGTGGGCCATTAACCACCCTGCCCGATTTCGCACTGTTGCTATTCCACACCGTCAGCATTTAACTCTGAGGTCAGACCTTGATCCCTCCCACCATATGCTATCTGTCTGTCTGCCTCTCTCTCACACACAGATGTGCGCGCATACACACAAACACACATGCACACACAGTGACACAAACATACACATAGCCAACTTCTCTGTGTTTGGTGATCATCATCTGTTTTCTGATGTGCAAGCTCACCTCTGATGCCGATTACTTCCTTGCTTAGACCCGGTCTGCTATTAGACCAGTCTGCTCTCCCTTCACTCGCTTGTAAATCCTACTTGGAGCAGTAAGGTTGTGTCACTGCTCCTACTGATGTCATTGTTGTGAAAGCAATATCATCGCCATTGGTGGTAATTTTCCACCGTGCATGAATTTACCAATCATCATCTATGTGTCACGGCCTAACCATCCTCGTAACTCCCCTCATCGTGACTAGTGCTGTACCGTTGAAACCTACTTTGCTTCAGTGTATATTCGCTCCAAAGCTCTTGTTTTGTTGCGTAGTGATCTGAGGCAGTGTGCTATAGCCTGTCGGGTAATTTGGATAAGATTAGTACAGTCGGCATCGCCTATCGAGTGACCAGGTACATGTATAAGGATACTAGTACATGTATACCGGCTTAACGATATCGGAACACAAATAGCACTATGTGTGCAATATTCCTTTCTAAGCTCACGCTGTGCGGTGCAGATAGGTCATGTGTCGTTGCCAACTTGCCGCATGTGCATGTGCAGCAGGAAGGCACCACATGTCGACTACTACTTATACTGTACAGCATTGTGTGCTTACATGCATCTACGGCCTTGTGGATGCAATTGAGTCTCACATACATGTACATGAAATATTGCGTGTAGTGCGGCATCAGGTGTTAACATACAGTGCCTAAATATTTTTCTCGCAATAATGACCGTATTCACCACAAGTGTGTTTATGTCCGGAGCCAACTCAAGTCCTGTATTATTTATGACCATGACAACAAGACTTCCGGGCTGAAATTCTTCTATGACAGGCATGAACACTTGCCTTACAAATGTTCGTGATTGTACGAAGTACATATTCGTTGTTGGATCAATTTTGCACCATTTACATTGCAGTGCCACTAGTGGTATCACCTGCATGCGTATTGAGTCAAACAAGGTTACCTCTGTATAATTATGCTTATCGTGGCTATCAAGAGCTTCGATGCAAATTCCCAGCTGACGAATGGTGTCCAGCTTGTGTTCAGCTCAGCTGGCACTCACAACTCATAATAATTGCGTTCTAGACGCCAGATAAGATGTTTCAGCTACAATGTAGACACAACGTCCGTGTTCAAGAAAGCCGTCACTTCATCTTCTGTCCATCCTCAATAGCACGTTCAAGCAAATACGTCTGAAACACAGTAGCGACAATCCGACAGCGGCGACACGCCGTCTTCTCCGAATGAGCTTCTACCGTTCTAATTCAGATTCCCCCAAAAATGTCAAAATAAATAATAGATTTTCACCAAGCTCGCTAGAATCTTGCGAACCGTCAACATGCAGGCATTTCAAGTGTTCGAGCGTGCGTAGATTCTGCTCAGCGGCTCAAGAACATTCGCCAAGCGAAAAAAAGTCGATGAGAAAGATGTAATGGTGGACGAAATTACGAAAATCGGAAGAAGGTATTCGACCCAGTTCGACTATCCTGGACTGGATTGGCAACGTCCAACAATCGGATTCGTATTCTATGGGGTCTCATGAGCTAGTGTGCCAAAGGGCGTTTAGTTGGAGCTTCAGTGCATCACCTTCGCCGAAAGAGGCCCTTTCTGAGATTTGGCCGATGGACTATTGGGCCATGCTACAGGTGTACTAGATACAGTCAGACAGCCCTTTCCCAAAGGTGATCGCCCTTTTTTGGCCCTTTTGGCCCTTTTTGGAAAAGCCCGTTTCTTTCGCCCTTTATTGCGTTTTTGGTGAATATCGCCCTTTTTGAGATTTTTTAGCAGAAAATTACCCGGATAGGCAGGGGAACTGGATAATCGGTATTATATATGCTGTAAATCGGTCACCAACGATTTTCTTCGGATGGCGAGGGATCCGGATGAAAGAGGACCGGATAAGCGAGGTCTGACTGTATTTTAATACAGGCCTGCTCAATGAAATCCGATCCAGTGAGCTAGGATGTGATCTAGTGTATGCGGAGGGCTCCCTGATCTGGTGCAGGGCGCAAACTCGACTCATACGCTCGGATTTCATTGTACATGACTACACTTCCTGCCTCTGAATGCTCTTACAGACTCCAGTGAAGCTCAGGTATTTTCACCTACATTCTGCAGTCATTCCCGTGTTCTTCCCCCTTTCGCTTTAGGGGTCCTGATAAGTTTCTCAGTTCTTAAAATTTAAAATTTATTTATTCATTTCTACAATGAAAACAGGCCTACCGAGGATCACGTAGAGAACAACAGGAGCCAAGACAGTGGGAAAGTAGGGGCGAGGTGCTAATGCACTGATAGTAACTCGGCGGACCAGAAGGCTCGGTGTTAGCGCTGCAATCAGGTATCATACGTATTAATAATTTATTAAGTAAATGTGTGTTTTTTTGTTAAAGAAGAAGGGGATGTTTTTAAACTCGTAACATTTTGTCCTCCTTTTTTCACCATAAGAAGGGGATGGGTTGCAGAAAAAGACCGCAGACAAATCAGACGTGTTGTGTTTATAGAGTGAACTGCAATAACCTAACCTAACTACCTAATCATGGCTACAGTAGATACATGTACATGTACACTCCCTTGGGCACTGTGAATACAAAACCCATACAACACCTCCATCTCCGGACAGGTAGCGGTTTCGACCTTGCGTGTAGGTCTCATCAACTGCGCTCAGAGCATTAAAATATACTGGCCGACACGATCGCGATGAAGTCTATACACCACGTCTGAACGCGATGTACAGGCTGGAACAGGTTGTTTTGGTGTGACTCTGAGCTTCATGGTAACAGTGTGAATACGACGACTTGGCAGGTTTCCGTTGAGCGCAGGGTCCGAGCCCGAAGGTGAAGGAAAGCCGGCCCACAGCATAGCCTGACTGAAGGCACAGGAGGTGTTTGAATCCTCATGTTTCATTGAGTTCAACATACATGTACATGCACTGAAGATGATGGGTGCGTATTTCATATCCCCGTGAGTACCTCCAACATACACAAACAGGCCACCATGTACATGGTACATACAGCTAGTTCAACCTGATGTTCCGGACATCGGTGCAGTGAGATCTTTCCTCCGCAATACATCAGGCCCTGTTTCTTCTCTCCCTAGATCTAAGAACCATCGACCCATTTTTAAGTCCCTGGAATCCAGGGAGTAGTTAAACACCGCGGCGTTGAACTACTCCCTGCTGGAATCAGAGCAATATGACCTCTGCTCCGCAGGAAACCACTTCCACGGACCCTCAGCGCTGTCCCTGCCGTTTGGCCGTCCAGAAACAGCCATGTACAGTACAATCATCATGCAAATCCCTGGGATTAGTGAGAATCTGATCTTTTCTCAGCAGGAAAAATGAGTTCCACGGTCTGCGTTGTCCTCGTCCTGGTCGAATCGTTACACGACGTAGATCTAATGAATACAGGTCTTTCCAATCAGGAGAAGTGGTGCTTTGTCCCTCACCGGTCACACCCATGACAATGATTCAGCGTTAATCCAATTTTCGTCGTTATATGTACGCAATTGACAGCCATGGACAATGATTCCATCGTAAACTACTGTAGACTGGACTAGTGTTGACACGCGATCCAGTGCAAGAAGACAATCTGTATATACTCAAGAGTTTCTCGCTTCTCGCGATCACTAGGATATGGATGCTCAACAGATTACACAGTTGACTGTATGTACATGTACAGTCAAACCTCTTTAGGACGAACACCGAGGGACCGATGGTATTTGTTCGTAATAACGGGAGTTCTTCTTATCCATATTTTTATACCCAGTGAATACATAGTGATTTATCCAATAGAGGTATGAACACTAGTTCTTCTAAAGCGAAAGTTTGTCTTATCAGTGTTCTTCTTAACGAGGTTTCACTGTACATACCAAATCTGTTGGATCCTACTGGAACTTGTGGACGCATCTGTTTTGAAGTGTTTTCCCTTGTGAGTTGGGTCACTTGGGCGTGTGATTCTTTTGTAGACGTGTACTTCAGAAGTAAAAAATAAAATAAAAATAGAGAGAAAGAAAGTCACACCCCTTGACGTAAGGAAGTGGTGCACAGTTGTTCAGCGCAATGATGTGACGGAAAGCACGACACGTTACAGTCATATGCGTGATAGATAGTGATGTAGCGCCCACCATCCCTCAGGTGTAATGGTGATGTAGCGCCCACCATCCCTCAGGTGTAATGGTGATGTAGCGCCCACCATCCCTGTGTGATGGTGATGTAGCGCCCACCATCCCTGTGTAATGGTGATGTAGCGCCCACCATTCCTGTGTAATAGGGATGTTGTAACAGGGTTACAGCAGTCATCTTTATTGTTCAATCCACAAAATGTGATACAGAAAGTGAAGAACCATCCGAGGTAAATATCCATTGTAAATATGATGAACCCACAGGATAACAGTGTAGCAGGGATGGTGGCCACTACACCACTACCCATCGCGCCTACGACTCCGTCATGTTGTGCTCTCCATCACATCATCGCGCTGAATGTAGCCAGCTATCCTGGTGACAGTACCTGGAAGACTGCCAGTCAGTGCGTCTCATTAACCCCATACCCTTAGCAGCGAAGAAAATGGGAAGATTGGCGATGGGGATTTGACGTGGGAAAACGCGTATGGAATATGGAATATGGGTCGGGTAAACCCTAACTATTAACGGTGGACGATGTACTTGAAACATGACTCACGAGCCAGTACATGATACATTTCTTTTTACGAGATACACGAGAATACACGCACGGATGCATTTTTAAAGGCAAACAATCGCACGTAATTGTGCAATGTACCAATACCGGAATTTCCCGACCTCGTTCCTTGTGAAAACGTGACAAGAACAGTAGGTATAAGGTACAGTGGTATGTGTAGCGTTCACGCGTGCTCCTCTCGCCCAGGACAATCACGTGTGGTACAACGAAAGCAACGATTACTATTCCAAACGAGGAACAACACGCCGACGTCATGAATATAGCCTAAACATGCAGCGGAAAAGGAGGCTAGCTTGTTCTTGAGCAAAACAATGCAGTGGAACGTAGCTCTACGTAGTACATACGTACATGTACAGTCTAGAGTGGAAAAATTTCACGAAACTTTATTCGTAATTATGGTGGTAAGCACGCACCTGGCAATCTCTCTAGGGTCTGGAGTGGAAATCACTCATACATGTAAGTACGTATGGGAACTCTGACAAGACGCAGCCCCACGGGAAGTAAGAAAGTGTACAGTATCCGAGATCCTTCTTATCCCAACATACTTCAATACACTACAGGGCAATGCCTCCGTCAATATTATTTACCCGTGATCCGGGCAATGCCCGCACTACGCACGAGTATGTATTATTCTTCATTTAAAAGAAGAATAAGCCTGGTGCTTCCGCACTTAAAAGTATGGAAGCACCAAGTGAATCCCAAGATCGTTACATGTGCTCTGCGTGTGATCACATACACTCTGATGAAATCTACACATCAAGATACAGGGGAGAGTCGAGAGATATGAATAGAGAGAAAGATTGAAAAGAGACTAGGATATTGATGCATATTGAGAAAGAGAGAGACAGACAGAGAGAGACAAAGAGAGAGAGGGAGAGACACACAGACACACAGAGTCTCAGACAGGGACGAAGACAAGACACAGAGACAGATAAATAGACAGAGACACAAACAGAGAGGAGAGAGAAACATGCGCTTACGAGGAAATACAATGCCCACAGGATGAATCTCAGTACTTCACACGACCAACTAAGATACTGAGTTGGCTCACGTTATTGTCTGTGCTAATAGCGCATGATTTCTGTTGACAGAGTTTCTGCGATGAGCTAGGCTAACGACAATTGTTTGAGTGATCACAGTTTCATAGGGTGCAGGGTTAGCGTCACAGCGTTGCACAGACATCGTGTAATGACACACTGGTTTTAAGACCCATTTCCTTCACATGCCGGGGGTTGCAGGTGTTCAAACGCGTACACGCTACCCCTGGGCGAGACAAACATGGAACGATTTGCAAGCAGTTAGCTTGTCGGCCGGTTTGGAAGTGGTCGGCAGAATGCAGCGCGCACTTCCTCAGCGAAGGAATGGTACCAAGTGTTGGAACTGCAATGAATTATGATATACCTTCTGGGACTGACGTGTGCATGGATTTGACCCCTGGACGCTTCCGTCGGACATCGCAATTCTGTTATTCAAAACTCTGAGAGAATGCATTGATGTAGTGTGGACATAATGTAACGGTTCCTGTACATAACGAGGGCAGTTCTGGCACACATGCTACCAGAATAGTAGTGTATCCACTGGACGTACAACCACATACAAAGGCAAGCAATTAGTTGTTTTCATAATGTGTCGAACAATAATGATAGCCCAGAACTGTCAATTTGTTCGAACAAAAGTACCTCCTCTCTTCTTGCCCTCTGAGGTGCAAACAGCCCTTTAGCAGGATGACATGATGATAGTAATGCTGAGACTGGTGCACGTCACCACGACTTTTTCACTGATGATAGTCTCAAGAAAATCGATTAGAAACCTGAATTTCAGCATATCCTCTTTGTTCTCTGCGTAATGTCCGCTTCGCTGATACTATTTATCGCTGAAATACCTGTAGAGTTCCATTGTGTAAGTACTTGCATTCACATAGTGCATTCTTTCAATTTCTTTGCACTATGGAATACGATTGTCGAGCGAGGGAATTATCCATGATGGTAGTCAAACAGTCGTTCAAGTCAACACACCTGTGCTTGGGGTGAGCGCGATTCGCAGGTGTTAAGGCGAGCGGTGAACCACGTACAAACAGCTCACAAAGAGACGCCGGCTGTGGTTGCAGGATGTCGACGATCATGTTCGCAGGACACATCAATATCCGCTCATCGAAGTAACATAGCTTTTCATAATCCTCGGGTATGAGCTGATGTGTTGCTGAGTCTGTTACAGCATGCCCCAGCTTGCACGGTGAACCCATACCATACAGGTCAGTGGCAGATCATGAATTCTGGCCCAAATCATGCCTGGTCCATGTATGAGAAGCTTGCATGTTGAAGGGTGGAGAGAGAGAGAGAGAGAGAGAGAGAGAGAGATAGGGAGAGAGACAGAGAGAGAGAGAGAGAGAGAGAGAGAGAGAGAGAGAGAGAGAGAGAGAGAGAGAGAGAGAGAGAGAGAGAGAGAGAGAGAGAGAGAGAGAGAGAGAGAGAGAGAGAGAGAGAGAGAGAGAGAGAGAGAGAGAGAGAGAGAGAGAGAGAGAGAGAGAGAGAGAGAGAGAGAGAGAGAGAGAGAGAGAGAGAGAGAGAGAGAGAGAGAGAGAGAGAGAGAGAGAGAGAGAGAGAGAGAGAGAGACAGAGAGAGACAGACAGAGAGACAGAGAGAGAGAAGAGAGAGAAGACAAGAAAGAGAGAGCATGAAAAAGACAGCATGTGTGTGTGTGTGTGTGTGTGTGTGTGTGTGTGTGTGTGTGTGTGTGTGTGTGTGTGTGTGTGCATGTGCATGTGCAGGCGTGCGCGTGTGCGTGCGCGTGCGTGTGCGTGTATGTGTAAGGGAGAGAAAGGGAAAGAGAAGGATTAAGTAAGAGTGAGAGATTGAGAGAGTGTGATGGTGTGTGTGTGTGTGTGTGTGTGGTGTGTGTGTGCGCGTGTGTGTGTGTGTGCGTGCACAAGACAGTGAGACAGAATTGCAGAGAGACCACGATGGAAAAGAGACAGAGAGAAGGAGTGAGAATAATCGATCCAGATTGCACAATCCGCCAGAAGGTGGATGACATGCTTCATCACCTGCAGCCTGGGTCAGGAAGCACGAGTTCCAAAGTAAATATTTACTAAGAGTAAGTGATTCAGGTGTTCCACATGTCCTGAAGTAGCGCTGCTCGGCAATTGTTGTGACGCGAAGTACGTGTTGAAGACGGATGTCACGTCTCTGTGGGAGATGCTTGTGTTCGCTATATTGTATCTATCTGATAGGCGTGTTGGGTGGCTTGATTTACTTCATCGCCCAAGCTGTTCTTTTGTTTGAGTCACTGGGTATCGTGACGAGGCAAACAACACGGGTGCAGGATGACAGGGATACATGTTGCCTAGTGCCGGGTGTCGCCCGCCCGGGTTGGTCTAATTAACAGATTTTCTCCCTCCGCCCTCCGCCCAGCCCCCCCTAATATTGAAATCAATGAAACGGGTACTGCTGGCTGTAAGCTGGAACGTGATTTTGTTCTGCTTTCATCCGTGCCAGTGTGATGCTCTCACACATCTGTGATTCATGTTCAACGTACTCGGTCACGGAGGAACCACACCAGCATATTCGTCAACTGCTCTAACAAAAAAATAATACTGATCGGCATCTCTGAGCCTGTACGGACATGATTGTTGTGGACGTTACCGACCAGGGAGTAGAAAAATACCGGTATTTTAATACTCCCGGTATCAGGCACACTGAAGTCTAGTCTGTTGAGCAATCTACAGTCAACGAGAGTTTATGATAGAGCAATGGAGTCAGAGCGCACTTACAGTTCGATAGAGGACATGCTTGAAAACTCCTGAACGGGTCATGAGTTGACGCATGCCCATCACCATGCACCACCATGTACCAGCAGGAGCAGAAGGATTCCTCCAGGTCTCGCTGACACGATCCGCTCACCATCCTAATCTTCAGCACAGGCTGCAGTATTTCGGACGAGGAGAAAAGCACTAGTAGTCGACTGTCTGATTCTAAACCGTCGCTTTCTAGTGACATGGGGCTCTCCGACCCGTTCTTCTTGCATCACGCTCGTCTTGCAAGACGAATTCAAAGCATATTCAAACCTTTTATGTTCATGAACTCCAAACCTGGTGTGAGACAATGTGTGACAGAAGGAATTATAAGCATCCCGGAATATCTGCCTGAAAATGTGCCACATTCCACGAGTTCCTTCGACATTTGCCTCTTCGCTGCTGTCAACACTCACGAGAAAATGTGCTGAATGTTGCTAGTCACACAGTGACAAGTTGGAGCCAATGACAGTGCCCAAAGAGATGTTTGCAAACAGTTGTGCCCCAAAGAGATGTTTGCAAACAGTTTTCAGAATGTGTCAACTTTTCACGCGAGCTTGAAGTGACGAGAAAGGGAATGAAGTCTATTATCCATCATTTCACCAGGGCAGCGAGTAATGGAATTACACCTTTCTCTAAGATACAGGGTCAGGTAGGTGCAACAAGACGACGAATTCGGAGCTAATTGATCCCCACATCAATTTCCACCGTCCGCACTATCAATGCAATCATGCACATATCGTTCAGGATACCCAATGCCAATGGCAATACGAGGGTAACATACACTCGATGGTCAGCCCCAGGGAGAGCTGTGAAAGCTCCTATAGTCAAGGGGTTACTTATTCCTCCCCCCCCCCCCCTCTTCCCTTATTTTCTGTAAATTTTATCCCCCCTCACTCTCTCTCACTCTCTCTCTCTCTCTCTCTCTCTCTCTCTCTCTCTCTCTCTCTCTCTCTCTCTCTCTCTCTCTCTCTCTCTCCCTCTGTGCCTCTCTCTCTCTCTCTCTCTCTCTCTCTCTCTCTCTCTCCCTCTGTGTCCCTCTCTCTCTCTGCCCCCTCTCTCTCTGCCCCTCTCTCTCTCTCTCTCTCTCTCTCTCTCTCTCTCTCTCTCTCTCTCTCTCTCTCTCTCTCTCTCTCTCTCTCTCTCTCTCTCTCTCTCTCTCTCTCTCTCTCTCTCTCCCTCTGTGCCCCTCTCTCTCTCTCTCTCTCTCTCTCTCTCTCCCTCTGTGTCCCTCTCTCTCTCTGCCCCCTCTCTCTCTGCCCCTCTCTCTCTCTCTCTCTCTCTCTCTCTCTCTCTCTCTCTCTCTCTCTCTCTCTCCTCTCTCTCTCTCTCTCTCTCTCTCTCTCTCTCTCTCTCTCTCTCTCCTCTGTGCCCCTCTCTCTCTCTGCCCCCTCTCTCTCTGCCCCTCTCTCTCTGCCTCTCTCTCTCTCTCTCTCTCTCTCTCTCTCTCTCTCCCTCCCTCCCTCTCTCTGTGTCTCTCTCTATTGTTGCGCAGCACAACGGTATAAAGCACAATAGAGTGAGGTGCAGTACAATACGTAACAGAATAATCCACGCTCAGTGCTCTTGGTAGATCAACCTGCCTTGTATTCCCCTTCGAATCAGTGCGCCCACAAAGAATCAGTGAAGCGCAAACGAGCGTGCAAAATTGATAGTCGTGCGAAAGGCACGCCAGGAGGGAGCCGTGAGGTTGTGTCGTGGACAGCGTAGTACTAGAAGCGTTTACTGGCACCAAGAGTTATGTACTCTTGCTGGTACCACACACATGGGAAAAATATTATGGATTGCGCGTGCTTTCACAGAGAGAATATGACTGTAGGCTGGTCGATACCCGTATTTCGTGGACGAGCTGATAGCGCTGCGGTCGGGGCTTGTTAACACATCTCTCTATTGCTTTGTAGCAATCAATGATGGTCAGACCACATCGGAATGACAACTGGCAATGAGAAGATGTTGCTGACAATCACATCGTCCCCACACACACGCGAAGATCAATAATCTCCCCAGGCTAAGCCTATAGTATTGATGGTGTAGCAAACAATGGCATGCACCAGTTCCACCTCACTACAATCAGTGGTTAGTGTTCGTGTGTATGGCTGCAGACATTTAGGCATTACTAGTCCGATGATCTGTGACCTCCCTCAAATTTTAATCGCCCACTGTTCAGGTCAGATACCAAGCCTCAGACGCTGTGAACTGTGATTTTCGCACATCACAGCTTTCTGCGGGTTTATGGCAGCTCTGACTTCTGAGTTCACGCGATGTGCAAGAGTGTGGACCCAAATTCTAAGCATGCACTATAACATTATTGCACAGACCCGCGTTGATGATGAGGCGATCAACATGATTGTACATGTACATGAACATGTGCAAAGTCGATACACGCGCAGTACGCTAAAAACAAAACAATAACATTGACCCTGTCTACAGCCTCAACAGTGTCTGGAAGCTGATCTTGACGAATGGGTTCGCGTGCCAATAGGCAATACGCTGATCATGATACGTGTATCCACTACACTGTACAGTGACTCTACCCGGGGTGCGATATCAACAAATCACCCTATACAGTATACTATAGACTATAGTCTATAGAAAGGTTGGAGTGGTGACGTCCACCTAGCGACACAAGAGACTGGAAGAGACGTCAGATCGACACCTGCTCTAGGCACTTGGTTTCTGTGGTACTGACACAATCACCACCACCACTGACCTGCCACTGGATTAGTTATCACACATTTGGCACGAAACAATGGTACTTCAACTTGCACTTGAAGCATATCCATGATGACTCCGAAGATAGAAGATCTGCAGTCTGTAGTGAAAGGAACTTGTGTCGTTGGCGTGTGTTCTGCGCTTGCCTACTTAAACGCTGAAAATTCGATGTCTCTGGAGTGGGGTAGGCCACCAACGATCCAAAACATACCTGAAAAGCTTGGTTTCCCAGCAGTATTGGTGACGACTTACGTTATTGGTATTGGTGTTGTGAATGAAACCGTTCTCAAGTTTTGGTGGAAATACTGGCCCGCTAACAGGTCACCTGTCTGCTCTTGCCTCCTTGGATGTGCAGTTGAAGTATGCTAAACTCGGGGTATACTCTTGAAGTTGATTGTTCCAACTAGATCTTCTTCTAAGTTCGGGGTATACTCTGTTCTAAGGTTTCAACGTGTGGTGATCAGGGTAACTACAAGCATTCATCATCCAGTTTTTGTTGCTCCAGATTGCATCGGAAGCAAAACGTGATCTCGTTGGATAGCCGATCCGCCGACTATTACGACTAAACTGCGGAAATACACGTGGATGTACATTCTTTTATGTACATCCACAGTACGCCACATCGCACGGCAAGGGAAATGGCACATGGTCTGGAGGAGCGTAGCAGGATATGCGAGGGAGAAGAACTAACGAAACAGTTCACAAGAAACCAAAATGGTACATCACGACTTCTGGCCATTGGCCTACGGCAATGGACCGTGTTTTCTGCCAAACGAATATCAGTTTCGCCGCCTTCTGGCCAGGGTGGAAGGCGACTAGATAGTCGTACAGACCTCCCGACACTCTAGTTACAGTCTATGACTAGTGATAATAGCATACTGATGATATCTGTACATAATAATACGCAATGCTGTAGACTGCAAGCTGTTTCGGCCAGCTAGGCCGCATCGTGTACGTGTACTTCGATGTATTTCAATCGGGTTGGACGACTCCGTGTCACTGATTGGCGAGAGGGGACACGCCAGGAGGAAAGAGTCCTACACACAGAAAACAGTGCACTAGTATTGGAAATCCCACCTTGAAGATACATGTACACGTAGAACAGGTCCAACACCTTGAATATCATGTGCACATGAACTGCCTTTGTCTTGAACTCGTTCTGGGCAAACGGGCTATACCTTGATAGCCTTTCTGTACAGTCATAATGACACAATGAATGTATGGACGGCTGGTTAAGGACGATGGTTAAACAAAGAGTCGCAATGTTCACTTTGCCGGCGGATATGAACAAGGACGCCTGATTCTCGTGCCAATCATAGGACACTTTGCTGGCGAGGGATTACACAGAGATTCATCATGGAAACAATCGCTACTCCCTGGCTTGGCTCGAACACAAGACCTTGTCGGTCACAGCTGCCAAGGGTCGAACCTGATGTTCAACCGGTGTACAGTATGTATGTTGTGTGAACCCAAATCCCCGTCCATCTCTCCATAGTTCATAATCATCCATCTTCCGTACAATCGGCATGAAACTATGGGACGGCATACTGCGATCTGTAATGTCTCTCTATCTACCTCCCCTCTCTCTCTCTCTCTCTCTCTCTCTCTCTCTCTCTCTCTCTCTCTCTCTCTCTCTCTCTCTCTCTCTCTCTCTCTCTCTCTCTCTCTCTCTCTCTCTCTCTCTCTCTCTCTCTCTCTCTCTCTCTCATCTATAGGAAGAGTTCTGGACTCTGGGTATTGAGTACCTTTTCTGGCAGGTTGCCAAACCTTCTTTGTAAACGCACATAGCATAGAGGATACATTGCTTGTGACATTTTCTTTTGGTTTTGTGTGCTTCCCTTGTGCTTTACCGGCGGGGCTTGAACACCTTGTTGAGGAACAGCAAAGAGGTTATTAGACACGCTCTGCCACTATCTCGTTGTAGCGCTGGAGAATGATGGCGCTGAGCGCGAACAAGACAATGAGAACAACACTGAATGCATGTGTACACCAGCCTATTACAACACGATCAGTTGAAGTGAATAGGCAAAGTGAGTTCCGGCTCGGAGATCCAACTAGTTTTGGGCACCTGTCAAGGCTGTGCTGCCAAGAACGGTTACGTTTTTAAAGTATCAATTTTTGGCGACTACATGTACTTTAAATAAACTCCTGGCGGATGGAGCACATGGAGAGCATGAGTATTAAGCAATGAACGCGTGGGGAATTTAAACGTTTACTTTAGTACAATAGTGGGAAGATAGCAATAAGACTCCCAACTGCCTGGACAGGAGCCAGGACTCCATTCTGAACGTTTTGAGTGAGCAATGCATCAGGAAATGTAAGATGGTTGGGAGGCATGCACACCGCCCGCCGGTACATGTATTTTCATGCTGGGATTACGGGGAGTGGCAGTTGTCCCTGCACAGGTTCACGAAAAATAGATCTGGATTCATTGGCTGGATGCCAAACACATGAACCCAGAAACGGCAAGCATCAATGTCAGTTGATAACACCCTACGAACCAACGACTGTGAACAATTACTACACCCATGCAATGCCAGGATTGAGTTGGTGCAATGGTGGTATGCTGAGCCCACCCACCACATTCCTGTATTCACTTCAGGGACTGTGTGGGTTTTTGTAGAGAAAACACATTGTACGACGGATACTCTACAACACTATGTTCTTGTTACAGACTTCCGTACGTAGGAATAGCAATCTCCTGCTGTGCACTACATCCTATGGTGTTTAGTCCTCTGATTGCCTTCGACTGTAGCCTTCCTGGTGCAAGACTGATTGTCGTCTTCAAAATCAGAGTCATGCTTGTTACTTCCCCATGGTTCACCCCAAGATGAAATACAATCCAACCATACTGGCCGAAATAGGATAAAAAATGCTTTGAAGTTTCTACACCACGCACGGGTTCCCACAAGATAATCCTACACACAAATATTATGTGTCAAAACGTCGCTGTGCTCCGCACACACGCGTGACACAAATACAAGCCATCTCAAGATGCGCACCCTTCATCAGGATTAGTACGAAGTCTCTCCCTAGGCCCTACGATCACGAATGGACTGGGTACAATAACGCACACATGCACAAAATGGTAAGCTCTTGACCGTTTCATAATACCTACTTGTGGATGCACTTGTCACCAGGATCTGATTACTACCAGTCACCACGGAGTAGAGACAATGCCCAAACTCTATCTGATCCTTTGCACGCCTATTTGTGTAAAACTCAAAACCTCCACACGCTCACTAATACACGTACATGCGCCCACCACACAATGGGTATGCTGGAGTTGCAGTTTCGTCAAGATCAGCTTGCATATCATTTCGTGAGATTGAGGATGGCCAAACTACAAAACGGACAACGAGCATCCGGCTATAATACGTTTGCCGACGTATGCTAGGTTTTGGTGCCCTCCAGCTACCGTCGATAACATGCGCTGGAGAAACATACAAAGTGAAAATGTTGGTTTGCTGATAAGCAGGTGTGTGCGGTTAGCAGCAGAGAGAGGTCCAGCTGCTGATTAACTGATTAGTAGGACGTTTCGGGCCTGGTTCCAAGGTCCATTCATAGGGAAAGGGCTTAGTGGCAGTGGGGACAGTTGGAACAGCTTTACGGTTATCACGGTGGGGTGCCCTGCAAGGCGGATGTTCGGTGTGGATCATGATATGGTGAACGGGCAAATAGAACATCGTCTTCTTGATTTGGATCAGGCTGAAGTACGCTATATTGGCGTTACGACGGAATACATCCGGTGTATTGAGCAATACTTGCATATTTCAAGGTATTATGAACCTTAATTCCAAGTTTAGAATAGGAACGGAACGTGTATTGTGAATACACTTCAGAGTCTGTCAAAATGGCGTGGATCTCTATTCTCACATGCCAAGCAGCTGTATCTGTGGTACATGTACCGCAAACGAGCCTCCTCACTGCAATGCCATGCAATTACGTCGATGGACATAGTAGAAGGCGCACAGGTTCCATCGGATAAAGTCCCGGATTTCCACCAGCAACGACCACTAACTAACTTACGCATGACTTCACGAGCAAAAGAACATTTTCCTGTCACATACATGTATGTACTGGACCATGTGCTGAACGCAGTTACTCAGTCCTAGTGGAGAGCCTGGATCAGTGGGCACGTGGCGCAATTCTCCTTCGCAGATGGGCAGGCTTTCCATGTTGTTCCGCGCCTCACGCATTATCAAGATTAGTTTGTTGTAGAGACCTTTGCGCTTTGGTATACATGTACATGTACATGTACTGTACTACAATAATGCAGGTATCGCCTGATCTGTCAAGCTCAGCCGTCAAACATTGTCCAGAATGCTCGCGCTCTGACTGCTCTGTGTAAAGACGATCACCATCGCTCTCTAGGCGTTTGCGGCCGGGCAGATGTTCGCAGATGGCCGCGAGTCGTGTCAGCTTAGCTGAACGCTGGACGACTGGATCCCGTGATGGTTAAAAACAATTCGAGGCAGATTGCTCCCCAATGATTCAGGGCTTATCGACACCTCCGCGCAATGAAGTGGACGTTGCGGTTGGATCGAGGTCTTGTGGTTGGGACCATCTCAATCCCCTACACGTCCAATAGCAATAGCTCTGTTTGTTTATACTTCAGCACATGTATCTGGTTATGCATGGATTACATGAAGTGCAACGAAAATTCACATAACTCAGTACAAAGTATAAGGTATCCTCGCCAGGGTATGATCGTTGTGCCTCGGATACTTTAGAGTACCTTTCGGAGAGCTCTGAATACTCTTTTCCAGGCTATGAACGTGTCCCTGTAGAGTATGAGATTGAAAAACTAAACTGCTTTTGGAATATGTACACCAGCATCGTGATCCATACTTGTAGGAGCATACAATTACTGCCCTGGTACTGAACTCAGCATACTGAATCACTTGGTTTATGCCATTCACTGCAGCGCTCAGCTATGCAGACAGGGACCACACTAAAACCACAGCCTCGGTTTATAATGCCTTCACCTTCATCTACAGTATAATGCCACCCATACTAAAGTCAATGAAATTCGACAGCACCAGTCGAGTAAGCGCCGGGCGCCGTGCAGCCCTAGACGTGCGACTTTGCGAACCTAGCTCAGGGCGCAAACTTGCATCATGCTATCGGATTTCATTAAGCAGCACTGAAGTAGACGACGAAGGAACACCCGGGATCAGCTGCAGCTCATAGCTCCATACCCATAAGAGAAATCACAAGGAAAATAATTGCTCCTTCTCCAGTGTAGCGCTTTGCTGTACATGTAGGGTTGAACACACACCTTCACTGTCTTCATTCAACACTGTATTTAGCCTTCGCTTGCTGCGTGTATGTACATGACTGTATTCGTACTGGCAGTACTGGCCTGACAGCATGATGACATCGACAGGTGGATTATGGTGTGCTGATAGAAGATAGACACACGCTGATACGGACTGCCACAACCACTTGACTATGCCACTAGCGGAACCATGCTGTGCCGGTTCTCCACGGGGTGCGTACACCAACCTGCCCTCCACAGTACATTACAGTGTCCATGGCTCGATTAGAGAATCGGTAAATCGCTGATTTTGGCGTTGGACCATAGAGAGTGGCACCCACGATTTTCGCCGTTATTTGCCTTTTGTGGTCGTCCATTCCTTGCTTCACGGTTGAGAGAATATCAAGCGTCGGCTATACCCGTATGGTCGTGTTTGGGAAGACAGAGATCAGCCTTCTTGTTGAAAAGGCCCAGCCTAGTTAGCCCGAACGTTTTCCAACCGATTGCTCTTGAAAAGTGTCTACTCGATAAGCGGTTCGAAGTGGAAAGGCTTGCGATAAAGTGGCGAAAATCACATCGTCACGAGAGTGGTAACGCGTTAGCTTCCCCGTAAAGGTTCCTTTCAATCCGATAAAAGTAGATATTTGGCATTAGAAGTTACACGCTCCTCTCACTGGCATCGAGTTCTTGAGATTGATCACTGACCGCCGATGCTTGACTCATCTCAGCGAGAACAATGCTGGGGAGAGGCAGCGTGATAACATTTTACGCCACGTGTTGAAGGCTAGTAGGAAAACATGGCGAGATGTCAGCAGCTCCTCCACCTCGCCAGCAGTGCTCACTGAGCACAGTGAACGAAGACTTGCGCGATATGCTCAATGGTGTCACCCCGGGAGGCAAGAGAGGTGACACGTTTTGAGTGTGTCTTCATCACGTCTCACCTCGGGATAAGGAAAATACAAAAAGGAAAACAGGAGAAGTTGTGAAGCGGGTGGAACTGGCCAGACAGCGGCTGGAGACCTCTCGAATACTTATCTTTCACGCCATTTCACTTCGCTTTTGAAGTGGCCTGGGTCACAACATTCGCAATATGGGGTCGAACATTCGAACAGTTTTTTAAAATGTATGACTACAGTCTGTTTCACCCAATGTCCATGTACGTTTGTTGCGTGTTGTTGTTATTGTGCGTCCACGTGTGGTACTATCATGGTGGGAAGCCTCGCGAGGTGGGACGAACTTCTTTCTCGAAATCTCTACCAGGGATAGTTGCGCGATCCGAATTTGTATGTAATATGGAATGCATGCACTACGGCTGTGATACACTATTGCATAACGTTACGTTGTATTACGTAGCAAGGACTGTTGTTGCTCATGCGCACGTACATGTAATCATGGCACTGGTATTTGTGTGCTGTGGGGTGGATGTGACTGATCCGCTGCAAACGGTCTACATCCATTCCAGCACCATTCCGACGAATGCACCTACACGGACTGTAGGTTTTGCTGCAGGCAATGTAACCCGCTCTACCCTCTTGGGACCAGACCAAAATATTGGAACCGAATGGAATCTACCAGAGCGACGCACTAGTACTAGTGGGGTATGTACTATCATCGAATACTAACCCATTGAAAGCAGCTACTGCACATGACTGTATATCATCCAGACAGTCTTGAAAATGGCTGCAACATGACCTTTACATCAATACACGACCAGTAGTAAAAATATGATCGTAGTGTCATCACGATCATACTCAATCCCCCGGACAGCTGTAACTGCTTCGAACTTGTTGGGTCTCAAGAGCGGAGCTCAAGGTACTGGCCGTCGAGCAGTCATACTTTTACTTCAAGCTACGTAGAAGTACAATAATTATCATTCCTCGTAGTACTCAGTTCCCGTGTGGATGCCTTCTCTTTCCTGTGGAGGCAATTCACGTATTCAGTTCAGTTTCAAGTAAGTACAGTAAATGTACAGTGTGTGAGCTCTGGACACCTGTCTGGATTTGTCACGCACCTGCTCAGCCAAGAGCCCCAAGACCAAAATTAGTGAACTTCACCAGGTCTCAGGCTGCCAATGCACAATTGGCAAAGTCAAAACAAATTAATTACTTGTAACCCTGTGATCTTGCCCTCATTGTACAAGCACTAACGTTAATTGTTAGCTAACACAAAGCAGGTGGAATTACTTGTGTTGCTGAAAATCTACGTCTGACTGTGGCACTAGCCATGCATCATCAGCCAGTAAGGTGCTTTCTGGAGTGAGATAGTACCACAGTATACGATCATGTCCATGTATATGTACGCCGGGTGATCGCGACATGCATCCCAGACTGTAGCCAATGACCACCCCTAATATTCATACACAGAACTACGCCCGCTGGCCGGCTGATTGCATACCAACAAGAGTACATAATGCACTGTTCACGTCTTCTCTTATCAAGTCCCTGCACTGATTTCCAGGACTTTGATGAAATTGGGTCGGAAATAGCGACTGGTGCTGCTCGCTGCAAGGCAGTGGAACAAGACAAAGAGCAAACAGGTTCAAGAAGAAAATAGGCAGTGGACTATCAGCGCCAGCCCGGTGGTCGTAATCTGCATTGCACTACAAAGTAAGTCCAGTACACACACTCTATCGTGGCTTATCATAGTGCCTTCCTTGCAGCTGCATAGTGATATTATTGGTTTCATGAATTGGTCCAGTATTTTTCCGATACATTTTCCGTCAAACTGTGTGACAGCATTTCCCGTTGATAAGATTAAAGCAATTGCATGTTGGTTGCCAATGACACGTGATGAAACGATCTGCGGGAGTCCCAGCCTGAACACGCTCTGCATGATAGGAACGGTTGTGATAGAGATTAACCGTGCCGAAACGTACCCTTCCCAGAGACAACATTAGGCAAAACGACCAGGGACGAAATTCAAAACATGGCTGCTGGATGTTGCCCCTGAAGCAGGGTCTGTGGTGAGGGAGATCGCCTTGAGAGTTTTAGGTCAGCGCGTTAGATGCGATAGCGGTGCGATCGCTGCAGAAAAGTGGGCAGTACTATGATTCTGTAGTTCTGCGGCGATGCAATCTTCACTTGGCCCGTTCATTGTGATCTGACAAGGTGCGAGTTTGAGGAGAGCGAACAAAATGTAATACTCGTCCCATTTGAGCTAACTTTGTATCTGGCGGAGTCCATTCTGAACTTGTAGTATTTTAGAAATGACATGTTCCAACGCCCATTGGGCGGGTGTCTTGCCGGGCACCCGTACGTAGTACTATAATTATCCCCAGCAGGCGATTCAAGGTTTACTATGAACACGGCTCTACTCGTACTGATAAACAAGTGGAGAACAACATAATCCCTCATAACACAAGGCACCTGGGCCATGGGGTGTAGGGACGACGTACCCATGTACTGGAAGTAGCTCAACCGGTCGACCAGAGGCCTCAGTTTTAGCGTTCCGATTAGCTGTCGAAAAACTGTGTTTATCTTGTGGGAAGGGAAACAATGACATGGCTGTACGTCGTGTTTACACTAGGCCATACATGTATGTGTGGCGGATCCCATTTCGGGGAACGACGAACGGGCAAATCCTCACCCCCCGAGGTGGCTGGATGCTGAAGGAAATCAGAATAACACTCTAGCACATAGGCAAGATTCGTATAGAGATTGCACCTGACTCTTGCGCTATGATACGCATCGCCCATGATACCCCTCAGAATTTCCCACCTTGCTCCCCCCGTATGTTCTGGCTGCCGTTTTGGATCCATCATGCAGTTGCCTGACGATCGTAGTAATACGTGAAACTGAGAGTTGTAACAAAGCTTCCAATCTCTCTTGTATAGAGATTTCTATCAAACTAGTACTGTATTGTGCTGCTACAACATGCATGCACATGTACATGTACAGCTACAGTGCTAGCAACTTAAATCCGACCCCCCGAGCGGTGGGTTCACATTCTATCGGTCTCTGTTTCGTAGTTTTACCGTCCCGTGTTGGGTCTTTGCGATGTGAGCGCACCGCTCAGGGGTCGGATTTCAGTTGCTAGCACTGTGCATGTTCAATGTAGATGTTGTGATTGTTACCCTAGCCCAAGGCCTAGCCGCGGAGAAAACGCAAAGGAATTGGGTTCAACTCTAGCGAAGAGTGCCAGAGATCTTTAGCAATGGCGTATCGCCTGGGAGCAGCGGGAGAATCTGCACAGGCGGGCGAGCCGAGAGATCACGTTCGGGTTCCCCAAGGGGCGCGCAGTCCAGCATTGGGACTGCTACTCCGGGAGGAACGCAGGCATTTTATTCTTCTCCGACCCTCTGTCTCGGAGTGCGTGCGAGCGGACGCCAAGAGTAGAAGCAGTTACAGAATGGTCCGAGGTCATCATGGGCGACCTTGTGATCGAGTGAGCACGTTATGCTATTTTGCTTGGCATGACATCAATGTGATCATACGTGATGTGCGCGAGGCGTTGATGTTTTCAGCACATTCCTCGGATAAACAAGACGAAAACAAAAAATGAAGCACGCTTTTAGCTTTGAGCATCGGGCCATTGACTTCAGGGTCCGATGCTGCCTGTTTCACGAAGACCCGATGACAGTTCACGCATTGTGCTTGTGCAATTCGGACTTGAGTATTTAGACGTTTAGTGTGTAAAACATCTATGCAAGGGGTGCGTAGTAAACACTGTCCCTTGCAGGGATGTGCTAGAGTGGATCACACTCGCGTTGTTGCTGCCTCGTGGCCAGCGGTCGCATCCAGTGTTGAGTGCTGGGACTGGGAGACGCTGAACCGGATTGCTAATGTTGTGCTGTCATCTGTCGTCAGTCAGAGACTTGGCGCTGACACATCGCGCCTGTCACTGCTGCAAAGATCTGTCAAGCACTTGCTAAGTTCAGCTTGCGCTGCTGTGAAGCTGGTGGGTTGGACTAGGATAGTTACAGTATGCTCCGAACGGAGCTCTCCCTCTCTCTCAGTCTCTGCACAGCAGGGGCTCTCCGTACACGTCTATAGTGCGATAGTCTTTTAGACGACAACAGCGAAAAGCAACAAGTGAATGAAGGTCATGCATGAAGTCCGCATGGTTCGTTGCAACAGTGCACGCAATCTGACGACTGGCTACCAAGTACCTTGACTGGCAGACGAGCGCGTTGACGGATGCCAAAGTACAGCGACTACACTGGCACGCTTGTACCTCCTTCCCAGCCACAACTCGGACTCAGGATCACAATGTTTTGATTTTGACAAGCTTCCAGCCGCGTTGCACTACCCTCGCGCATGGCTCTTTCCCTGGGACCCGCTCAGTGACACAGTATCTTAGCCTACCCTGCAGCCTCGAGTCGAGGGCGTTCGGGGCAGCTATTCGAGGTATTCTGCACACACAATTCACAATGAAGCCATGCCGGCGATTCCATCACGACCCGAACACGTCCAATTCGAGTATTTATCCTGTGCTAGGTCGCTGCACTGGCTATTCAGTTCAATAAGCGTAAGGTGTGAAGAAGCCAGATCTCCACCCTGAACAGCGAGTAATAGCCCGCTTCCTGGCCGTTTCAACAAGCGGCGCAGGAATTCCTCCAATTTGCTATTTACACTGAAGCGCTGTGCCGGCTTGGTCTAAATCACTGTGCCAGAAAAAGAACCCTGGTTAATAGGACTCGTTGGCAAACACGATCGACTTCTACTAGTTCTAGCGCTTGATTCGTGTAGCCGCTTTCTGACATTTCGTGAGCTACAATCTTAGAGCCTTGTCCCGTTTGCGAGGCTAAGACGAGGGGAGCGCAGAGCCGATTGGTCACACTCAGTTAATACCTTACTCACGTCCTTAGCACTGGAACAGTGGTGGATTGAACAGGATCGCTCGTTGACCTCTCCGCTCAGGGACATCATAGCTTTCGATAGCCGATCAAGGCTTGTAGCAGGGCCGCGCGAGCACTAGAAAATCGCACCAAACATTACGATACCAAGGTAAGCCAATGAGAAACAGAGGCTGACATGTTGTAACCCGCTGGAGTGTTTTAAAAAGGGCCTTGGTTCCCGGCGTCTGCGAACAGAGTCGATGCAAGCCGCTGAGGAAAAGTTCCAAAGAAGGAGCGATTGGGTCTTCGTGGCAGGTGTGTGACCCCGCAATGCTGTGGTTCAACCTCATCTAGTCATTTCTTTATCTCTGTGGGTGTGAATTGTTAATGGTCGTGATGGGTGTTACGAGTGTGCGCCCGTGTACACGTCCTGTTTGTCCCCTGCTGCGTAACGTTCCATGGCCCTCAGCGTCTCACCCCTTGCGTGTCCTGGGCATCTCGTGTGATCGCATGCTGTGTGTTTCATTCAATCAAAAAACCAGCTGCAGAGAGTTGCAAAATTCTGTGAGGTAGCGGACTCTATTTCTGAACACAATACGTAATAAATCAGCTCCATCCGTCCTCGCGCCCGTCCAGAAGCCCTCTATGATACTCCATGGTGCTGAACTCACTTAGCTCGCCATGATGAGATAATCTGTCCGTGTCAATGCCTCAGTCAGCACTCCTAGAACTTGACCTAAGTCATATTATAAGTCTCTTTACCTCCTCCCCCCCCCCCTCTCTTGCTCTCTATGGTGGAGTACTGTCTGATAGGCAGAATGGGCTATGACGCTGCTGAGATGATGCAGACCCGGATTACGATGACCGATCGATTGCAGACTAGTATTGCTGATGCTGCTGCTGATGCTGCTGTCTGTTCTCTTATTTTCCTGTACAGATAGCTAGCACTGGAACTGCCTTGCTTGCTGCATACTCCCACTGTCCCAGTAGGTGTCGAGCTGCCCAGTCCAAAAGTGGTCATTCACCGACGCTGCCAAGCCGCGGACGGAACGGTATCAGCAAAATCTTTCGCGACACGCGGCACCACCAGGTCCCTACTGTGAGCGCCGCGAGGGCCAGAGTGTCACACACGCTGGCTCATACACCGTCTATTGTTCAAGCCTGTGACGAGGAGAGAGAGAGATTGAGGGAGAGCCGAGCGGGTTGATCAGGCGATCTGGGACCAGCATTGGCCTGCACCTTTGTATACATCACTGAAGCAGCAGCAGCAGCAGCGGCGGCGATACAAACTGAAAACTGAAAACGCTTACTCCACCAGCCAGTCAGTCACTCCTGCACTGCAGCAATTATATAAACAGACGCGCCTCTTCAGTGGCTCACTCAGAACGAGATAGACCTGCTGACGAGCAGTCATTTCCCGCACAGTGCCCAAGCAGAGAGTCCAAGTACACGAGAGGGAGAAGAAAGAGTGGCTGAGAGGGCCTGCTTCAAACCTAGTCAACGCCCTGTTTTTCTCAGTGTTACGTACAATCAACCACAGAGAATCAGAATCATTGCCTCCTCTCCTGTCCTAAACATGGGTTCAGTAAAAGTAATTCTTCTCGGTGTGCTCGCCGTGAATGTGTTGTTGCTGAGATTAGTCGAAGCATCGGAGAATGCGCCCGTAAAAACATTCCGTAGCTGTAGAAAGCTGTTCCGAGAGAGACCCGGATGCTGCTTACTGACGACGGATCCTGAGTCGCTGGACCGCTGTGTTGCTCAGCGAAGCGACGGGGGTCCTGCTGATGGCGACGGACAGTGCCTGTGTCATCCGGCCTGTACTGGGCTGCAGAACTGCTGTCCGGATTTCGAGAACATCTGCCCCCAGCCAGGTAAGAGCATTCTGTTATGCCACATACATGTAAATGTAGCCTGGAAAAATCCAAACCAGACGTTTATGTCTTTAGCAACCTGAACTATTTCCAATGGTCTGCGGACCGAGGAATAGGTGGAATGGCTTTTCAGATCCCTGACAGTATTATGTAACTTTTCAATTTACTGGAATGCATTCAAGTAACACGATTAATGTCTGAATAGGAAGAGTACTAGTATTCATGAGAACTGCGGCCGCAAGCCCAGATAAGCCCATGTCGGCGTCAGCAAAACTCGCAAGGTTTGTGCCACCTTTTTGCCAGATTCCTTTCCGCAAACACGCGTAGGTCCAGGGTGCTATTTCACGCGTTGATTAAAGCTAGCCAAAGCATGCTACTAGTACTACACTCTTAGTCTAAATACAATAGTAGCAACAACACTCTACTCATGCATTTCCAGTGTGGTTTGGCATGGAGTGGCGAGAGGCCTATCCCTTTCTTTTGCCTCTGCGAGTCCCAGGACACGCTGTGGCCAGGTCTGTTTAGTGTCAATATGCGGTGAAGCGACAGCAGTATGTCAGGAGTCGACAGGGAGCGAGCAGATGAGAGCATGAGCTTGGCCGATGCTTAGGGGAACGTTTCACTATGTTTACAGCGTTCTAGGCTGTACTCTGACGTGCCTACATTATACCTGCAGTCCCTTGCACGGACACGAGAAATAATTGCTCGCATTTATTAAATCTCTATTTACTGCGAAGTAGACACATAGCTAGCTTACAACTGTAATACCATTGAACGCCTGCAGATGGGAGCGGGACAGGTCTGATTTGATCCTGAAGTATTTGTTTACATTGGACCTGACCTGCGACTTAGCGCTCGCCACTAAAATAATTAGTAATCAGTGACTGACATGTGTAACTGCATGCGCCTGTGCATCCGCTACTTTGGCTGACCCGATCGTTATAGACTAGACTCGCTGCACTGTGTAGAACGGAATGGCGTTGGAATGAGTGCATTGCTCACTTTTAACTGTCGACGGCTGGACGCAGACCCGTCTCATTGGCTGCCGAGCAGAAGGCTTGCACAAAGACGATGCGGTCACGGGTAAGACCAGCAGGTGAAGTGCAAGTCTTCTCTCCAAGCTGTTAATTAGGCGAAACCACAGTGAGCTGCATAGCCGTGTTAGAGTCAACTCGCCATCCCTAACGCCACTCATCTGCACTCAAACACACGAGTTACGGACAAAACTCACGACAGCGTTTACGACAAACAGAGGGACACATAACGAAGCTCGGCTGACAATCTTTTCACGGAAATTGCCTCTCTTTCGGACGAATTCAACACGGCAAGAATGCCAGTGGGCGACAGGGCAGCGAAGTCTGTTCACAGCGAGTTGCGCGACACAGTGTCTAATGAATGAAGTTCGCCCCCGAATCCGCCCCGAATCGAATATAGGCACGACGGACATGCATGCACTCCTCGGGGTGAGGATGCGTCGTGTCGCGTAGACATGCTGCTGAATACGGATATAGACACTGTGGGAGGAATTAATTTTGTCCAACGGGTCAGTGGCATGTCCAGGTTGAGTATTAACGTTACGTGAGCAAGTGAGGTGATGATGTACGAGTCACTGTTGTTGCACTGTCACACAGTACTGTTATGTGTTTAACGCCTGTAGAGCCATCTCTGCGTGACGTGCAACAAAGTTAATTATTATCCTGCTCCGGATAGGTGTCATTTGGGACTGTCCGTAATCATTTTCTCCGTTTTCTCATTGATTGCGAAGTGGTTGGGACTCGTCGTTACAGGCTGCACAGGCAAATCAAAGTCAATTCTCCGCCTGTATTCATCTTGATTTGAGAGCGTGGTATTGCATGGCCGTGGTGGTGTGTGTGTGTATGTGTCTATCCAAGTCACCTTTGTTTCCAGTCCCTGCGCGTGTCGACAGCCACGCAGAAAATACTTTTAAATAAAAAGCAGGTCACAGGTGTGTACAGTCGATGATGGTGATAATGGGTAGAAGTCATGGGACACGAGGAATGCAAGCAAGGAGCTGACACTGGTGGCACTGGATGTGTGCGCTCTCGTGTGTTGCCGATAGTCCTCGCCGGCTTCACTACTAACTACATAACATAACATGAATCCCATGTGATGCTGCTAGCACACACATGCCATTGCCAAATTTGACGAAAAACGGCCGCGCGACGCTGTAGCTATCCGACTGGGCGGCCTGCATTGAGTGAGCGACGAGCCCATACATTGACACTGATACTAAAAATGATAGAACATTCACAGCACGGCGCGATAGCAGTCTCGCCTTGAAGTTGAGAATGACAGGTCCAGCCCACAACGCACCTAGGCGGCCAGCAGAAAGCCCAGCGCGTTGTTTTGTTTGTGCGGAGACGGAACTCGATCGAGTCTAGGAACATTCTCTTGATATGTTTCAATGGCTAGTAAGGGCAGGGCAGGTGGATGCCCAGGCTGATAAGCCACCGCGTTCTAGTAAGTGAAACGAAGAAAAGAAGACACTGGTGAATGTTGGGCGGCGTTCTGTCGGGCTAGGGAAGAATTTACCATGATAACTTCACGACTCTGCTTGTGTGTCTAATTGTTTGCGCTAATAGAGGATGATTCTACGGTATCCGCCGTAGCAGGTGGCATCGTTCCTTTTCCGAGTTAGGTGTGAGTTTCGCTGACGATCGTCATTGCTTCCCGAAGGAGCTTCACACCTGCTTAACATGTTTCTGGGAACGAGCAAAGGAACTTGAAGCGGAATGGAAGTGATACACCGCGTGTACCGCGGCGTGATCACAAACATACACACACGCACATACACACACACACACGCGCATGCACTACGGGTCAGTGAACGATGAGAGAAGGATATCCCACACAGGATGTAGTTTATGAAGCTAGAGGACGAGTGGGTAGTCGGAACATTGAGCCGGAAATTACACAAGCTCGCACCAGGTAATGAAGCATTGTCCATCGGCCCCTGTTTGTCTGAACACCTATACTGATTGGACATGGGTTGCAGAGGAAGTTGTAAGGGTAAGAATTCGGGCATTTAGTGGACACCCTCGACTACTCAGGATGGAAGGATTAGAGATATGGGGCCACAAAGCATCATGAGCCGAGAGTCCCAATGTCTGCTTTGCATAATGGGGCACGTGCCCTGCTTTACACTGAAGTACAAGGTCCCTTCTTGATATGGGTATGTTGCAATACTACGTCTTATCAACTCCCAATACATCGTAAAGTAGTAATACCGCTAGTGGTGTTACGTCGCTCTCCCGTGCAGCTGGCCAGCAAGCTTTCTGTCAAGCCCAGTCTAGCAGCACCACCCAAGGGTACCATCACCTACTTCAGCACGTGTTTCCAATACGATGTCTTGCTACTCGACCCTGCGCCGTGTAAGGGATAATGTCCTTGTGTCTGGATGGACAGAATGTGAAATGCTGTGACTCGGCGTATAGCACCTGCGGGCGGCGAACGATCCACAAAAGTAGATCGAATGGTATTCAGGGCACGGACAATTGCCATCAAGGTAGCATCGGAACAAGTGTTTTACCTCTCCACGGGACAACCGGAAGGCAGGTGAAGGTTATGGGTGTGCTGTTTCAAAGAGTCGTATATGCCAATGTCGGTATCTTGTGTTAAAGTTGTGGTTAGCCCGAAATTGCTCCGAATCCCACGCAGCAACTAGAATCTCGACACTGCAGACCTCGAGTACTTTGCGGATGCATACTCGAACGCTTCAACAGCCTAGAGTCAGTTCTCCCACACGCAGGTCTAAGGGAGAGACCGGAAATGCAATCAAGCGTTTATGACAGTATTCTAACTCAACCCGGGAGTATTAAAATACCAATATTATACTACTCCCTGATTCCAACTACTTCAGAATACTGGGCAAGGACATGGACATGTTTGTCAACCTAAGCTGACCATCATGACGTATCCATACTAGAAATTTGGATCTAGCACGGAGGCCATTTTGAATGCAGCATTAACACTCATTATTAGGGTAGACCATACGGCGCAGACACTCTGATACACACTGCTACTGCCCAGGGCAGTGAGGCAAGTTGTGACGTGACGGAAAACCTATTTTTGCTTGCACTTCGCAGTTCCGGAGATTCGGCAGAGAGTCTCGGGCCAGTGGTATAAGCGAGTGTAGTCATTCCTCCTCGACACACCCTTACTGCCCTAGTTGATTTGCTTGACATGGTCGCTGCGTCCAGTCCGTCCACGCTGAATGTCCGCCGACGCCGAAATCAGAGCGAACCAAATATCGGCATTGTCACACTCGCTAGTAATATACATTATGTTTGCCCAGGAAGCTAAACAAATCCCAGCCCTGCACGACGTAATACTCTATTCTAAAACGTTCAGCACTGACTTCAGTTTGGAGCCTACACGTGTACTGTAGCGGATTCTATGTCGTATTGTTCGTGCTGTTGTTGGGTGGCCAGCCAGGCCCAGACAGGGCATCTGCTCGTGAGACCCTCTTCACAGGTGATTGTTCTCTAGGGGCCTCTGGAGAGGACGCGAAGCGAGCTGCTTATGCATGTCCTCAAGCCTGGGGTGACGGAATCCCCAGCGCTAACTAAGTCTAAGTCTGCAGCGTTACACCTAACAATCTCGGACAAAGACTTGTAAGTCACACGGTGTAACATGTACATGTACGACCAAACATGTACATGTAACACAGAGCGCTACGGGTGACGTATGTATCACTGTAGGTCTATATTACTGTATTAATGTAGGTCCCATTGCAGTGCTGGACACACAGGCATTGCTGCCTTCTTGCTGTGGATCATGAATGATGCCACAGCTCCTAGGCTATGATATGAAAATAGCATTGAGCCCGAATTGCCCAGGTGGTTGCACAGACCTGCCACAAGATGGCGTTGGACCGGACTAGTCCACCAAGCCACGGTCCACTTCGTTGCTCGGACAGAGCGGATAGGATTCCGCACGCACTGCTGCTGATGGGTTACGAGCTTACCATAGCTCACCGGACCCAGGTGTTAGTCCTATTCACTCAGTAGAAATGAGTGGAGCTGAGAGCTGTACTCCCCGGTACCGAGAGGAGGGCTCACACCCCAGTATGGCAACTTCCCCATGTCTTAACCCAAAGACTAAGTGAACACAGTACAGTAGTAGTCATGCTGACCGAAGATGGGAGAAAAAAGGGTTACGATAGTCGATAGGATCCTGACAAAATAAGAGCGGCCCGTAGATTTACGAACGCAGAGCCTTCCCTGAGACAGAACCCCGATAACGACCCAGATGGACGTACATGTACAAAATGTATGCATGACATCATGATGATCGAAACTTCGAAACAAACACCCGCTATTAGCGCCTATGTGTAGGCCATGACGTCATGTTGATCAAAACGTCGATGCAGGGCGCATGCCGGATGTGTGATTGAGAAGGTGTGTGGTCTGGTGTGTTGCCAAGAATAAACAGAACTCAGTGTCATGAGGAATATGAATATTACTCGACTGTTGAGACATACCAAACAGTAGCACCTGCCCGGTGTTCGGAGTAGACACCTGTCAGTGCCTTGCTCCAACACGCCTTCTACCCAACCTCTCAGACTGACTCATATCGTGAGTCACAGCTGCCTGTACCTGTGTGTGAGTGTGTGTGTGTCGGAGCTAAATTTATGTCATGTACGTCCCAAACTCCAAACATTGCCTTCTGTGGTTGTAACGAAGATTGGTATGTTGTTGCACCACGTGACACAATCATTGTGTTGGGGAAATGACCCAACAGGGTTGAAATAATCTAGCCCAAGGCAAGTGCTCCTACATAGTATTAATACGTAACGTTGTGCTAGTATGTGAGTGTGTTTCGGATGCACAACTTCATCCGGATAACGGTAATGTGACCTATATCGTATACTAGCATGCAGTTATCATAGTTTCCAGTCTAGGCTAACAGCAATAGGTACGGTACTCCGTGAGTGCATGCTAGCAAGGGTATCCACGCGGTTCCGAATTCCAGAGAGCCATTTTCTGGAAACATTGCAATACCAGCTGCACTGAAATATTGTGCCTTGCCAGAGCAGTCACTCTAAGCTCCCGGTCGCCGGATTACAACATATCGGAAGCGCACTTATCACCTCCTCTTTGGGTGTGCAGTCATAGCATTGCACCAGAGTTAGAATTAGCTAGCAAACAGAATTATCTATAGTATAGTATAGTATACATGTAGCTGTAGTGTTACATGCTCCCCTATCATGCCACAGCGTGGCGTCGGAGCGTAAATCCCCCCCCCCCCCGAATTGGTGCTACGAGGACCAAATTTGGGCGAAGCAATTCTGCCTTGACGCGGTCATGTAACATAATTGGCCACTATTATACCATTCGGCGTGAGCCAGGAATGTACTGCCGGACAGTACCATCTGTTCATGAGGATGGCAGGCGCAGGAGCTACGGAGCACGCAGCATGAACGCCATAGGTCTATTCAGAGCGGATTGAAAACGAGTCACGGATGGAGTGTGTGACGTTACAGGACATGGCTCAAGGACGGGTGACACGAATTCGATTAAAAGCCCTGACGAACAATCGACTCTTTGCCAGCCGTCGTGCACTCGCCGGGGAAGAAAAATTTCCCCCGATGGTTTCGTGTCATGCACTGTTCGGGAGATTTGGAGTCAAGCAGAGAACAGACGTTCACACCTAGTAGTAGTGAGTACTAGTAGTACTAGTAGTGCCTGTAGTCTGAACTATTAATTCTAGATCTAGTTCAAATCCAAGCACGAAGCAGACACTCACCAGTAGCAATCACACCTGAAGATTATCTAAAATTTTCTGAATGCTGTATTGTGAAGTGTAGTCTCAGTATCCAAGCGGAATCTCCTAATTAGATGAGGGAGAGTGCCTACAAGGACTACGCTGCATAGCTAGCTGTAGGACTATCGATATGTACACGAATATGCACTGTGCGGAGATGTGCCCGATTACAGTATACCGCCCAGTGGGGAGGCAGAAGATACCTTTGCAGCGATGGAATAGCGCTACAAGAAGTGCATTAAATGTTCATGTATGTGGCTCGCTGCGTGTAGATCTTCAACAAATCAGCATCTAATACTTGTTTCCAATCAGCAATCCAGCTAGGCAATTAATCAACACCCCATGCAGCGGGTGGTGCTAATTGCTACTCTTCATGGATGCGGAATGCCTGGACACGTGTTGCCATATTTGGGCGTGCGTGTAGTAGTCCCTCCCCCTTGCTTTGCGCACAGTTCCGCATTCCGACGGCAGAACTCTGGCGCGATGGGACGAGTCTAGTACTGCTACTGAGTCACTGCTGCCTACATTAGATTACAGGCAGATTATTACAACTGGTATTGATGACCGTCACACTCCGTTTACCGGGTAAAGTTCCAGGTTTGTGCTTTCCCGGGACTCTGATTTCATACATGTACTTGCAACACGAGTCCACACAATAAAGCCGAGTGCTGTGTAGCCAGCCCCTAGGCCTGCGAACAATTTAGCAGCACTATACTATAGATCATGTCGTCTATAAGCACCCGGGTCCACTCCAGACCACTGCAGGGTAAAAACATGTACTTGCGGGTACTTTACACTGTTTGTTGTGCCGGTGATGAAGTGTGGCACGCACTCGCCCATCACCACACTTGATAGCACTCACACCAACTGAAACTGAGTTTTCAAGTGGTCGCTAGTCAGAAAACGCTGTATGGCGATCTTTTTCGGCCGCGCACGAAGTTCGTTCATACCATCAAACCTATCTAGACTATAGTTCACTCTTCATCAGTTCACTTCGCCTTACTACTTGCTTGTACTTTTCTGGCCATGTGAAGAAAAGAGGAAACCGTCGGGGCTCAATCAGTGATGACCGGTGGCTGTTTACGAACATGTCACTGTCTTTATTATTGCTAATCTCCGTATTGTCTGTCTCAGTATTGTCTGTCTTGGTATTGTGACGTCCCCGTATTGTCTGTCTACGTCGTGTTTGACTGGTTTGATCAAAGCTTTCAGGAGAGGTGTACAATGAGAGGCTGACCAAAGCCGTGCTGCGTTGACTAGGTCGATCTGAAATGATGCCTCATTGACTAAAAATTGAAACTAAATCTAGATGACATTGTTATGACAATGTTTTGCCATGTAACAATGCTTGAAGGCACAGTCACTAGATCTAGGAGCCGACACAAGACCTTTTACGGGCATTCTCCATGGGATAATCATCATACAGCAGCGCCGCATGATAATTACTTTTACACAGAGCTGCTGTAGGCTGTACATGTCTGAATGGGGTCACCAGAACAGAGCCACATGACTTGCACAGTTCAATAAGTTCTTTTTTCCAGTAGGGCTGTGTTAGAAGTAAAAAAAGAGAAAGGAAGTGCAGAGTGATCTGAAATGAGCAGGACTGCTCTGCACCATTTCGAAGTGTAGTTTAGTGACTCCAATTATGAAACAATGCTCGTACTGTACTGGTTTGTCTGCTGCCGCGTTTCCTTGCCTCACACTATGCACTACAATTTTGTCTTGTAGGCATGCAAATTATTAAACCACCCCTATGGTTCTGTGTGTGTGTGTGTGTGTGTGTGTGTGCGTGTGTGTGTATATACAACGTGTACAGGTAATCGCCTGCAAGCATGGTGCCCGGCGCAGTACCTCGAGGAGATGTTCGTGGACGACGTGGCCTCTGCCAATGACGGAGACGACACCGTTCACGGCCGAGACAGCCTGAAGCGACGCAAGGGCAAGAAGTCCGTCTGGGAGAAGCGCATCGCGCGCAACCGCTTTCCCTGGCACAGACTGCACTACAGCATCCGCACGGGTGGTTACAAGCCGGAGAATGCGCCGCGTGTAGTGCACGAGAACGATCCAGAGGGTTTGCCCGACGCCAACCGTCCGAACTTCACCGACGACGGTTACAGCCTATCACCGCTCATGTCCCAGCAGCAGAATCAAGAGTCTGTGTCCCGCCACGGCATACAGCAGCAGAACGGTAACGGCCAGGGTGACGAATGGGCGCGAGTACAGGGAAAGGAGAGGCGCGATTGGCCATGGTCGGCAATCGGCAGAATCGTCTACAACCACTACCCGCTGTTTCTCGAGTAAGTAGCCTGAGACGATTAAACTCAGATCTTCAGCTACAGTATATTGTCGGCACAATGGGAGTTGCAAACGAGCACACAAATGCAGTCCTAACGCTAGCTAAGTGATGACCAAAGCACAACTCCAAGTGTTTGTTTACCTCAAACCCAGCCCTGCCAATGATTTACGAAGGGGAATAAGCAGGGGGAGAGCAGTGACAACTAATGATTGAGACCACACTTGAGGTACAATTTCACCGGGCCTAAAGGAAATAATTATATGGATTTTTTGCTTCTGCTCTAACTTTGGCCAGTTGCACTTGGATCTGATCTACACGGTGACTCATTAGTGAGCAGTTTCACCTGCATCAATACTGTAATCAACGCCACGCAAAACTCAGTCGGAACACATCGGTTATCGTTTCAATTGTAGGATGATTCTACCACCCCCCCCCCCCCCACACACACACCCTCTGCCACATACTCGACAAGTGTTACACAGACCAATACTGATCTGTTTGTTTGTTTGTTTGTGTGCTTCCTCACCGCCATTGCCCACGCTCACAGTGAGCCGGTTCAGGGCGCGTGCACTGGTTCAATGATCGGCCCGCGGCACGTACTGACGGCAGCACACTGCCTGTTCGACAGGGAAACACGCACGTGGCACGAGCAGATCAGTTTCTATCCGACTCTGACCAACTCCACCAGCTCGTACGACCAAGAACCAATCGGTTGGCAGAGGGTACGTATTAAAAGAGTGTGCCGGATGCTTTCCGAATGCAGCAATCTTGTCTGCACTAGCAATTCCCCCCAGGCAGTGACGCACATGTATATGGAACCCAACCACTGTAGACATGACAATTGTGATATGGATGTTTATGACAAATACTTCGAAGTATACATAGGTTGCAAGTCAGAAACGGATGGTGAGCCAATAGTACGAGTGAAAGGAGGCGCAAACGAATCTGTGCTACCATATGCCGTGGTTGGCAATCACCCACTCTCTTAACATTGGCCGGTGTTTCCACCGAGTCTTGAGATGTTGTAATAAATATAAAAATAGTTACAAATCCCTCCCCTCCCCCGATTTGAGCCTGCAGTGAGGATGCAGAGAATAGGTAATGATGGTGAATGAGCTCATCCCCGACTCTTAGATCGCAATGCGACGCAGGGAGCCCTACAAATACGGTGTGTGTAGGGCTCCCTGCGTCACACTGCTCAGAGTCACCTGCATGTTGTGCCTCGCAACATAATGAAGAGAGGTATAATGCCGGGGTTCACTTGGATCAGCCTAACGGTGGTACCCTTTCTGTTTCCTGTTCGGTTCTTGAATTGCTCGCAGATAACTGTGCCGTACGCGTACAAGGTGCTTGGACTCAAGGAATATGATTACGGTAAGAAACGAGTCTGTCGGGGAATGCACCTTTACCGCTTTATCACTGCCAGTCACTATTAGATGGCAATACTCATATACAGTACACCTCCCAGGGAGGTTGCGTGGATATTGAAATGCCCAACAATATGTACATGTACTCAGATATGCATCCTAGTTTTCGAATCAACAGCTATATTGATGCAGGATTTGATGCAAAACTATCAACATTGCCCCCCCCCCCCACCCCCACAAAGACACATGCACACACACACGTATGTACCCACCCACGCACCGGGGCTCTCTCAAACCTTCTTGGAATACCGTCACCCCGAGTCATAGTACAGCAGAGTCAGACACGCTACTCAGTGTAATACATGTACAAGGTCAGAACATCCATTATGAAGACGTCATGTCGCCAGGGTACTACACATTAAATTGAATACACATGTCCCTACTATTTCCGCATCACTCACTTGCACCTGTTTCCATGCTTCTGTGCTGCTCATCCAGGTCTCATTGTTCTGAACGAGGAGGTTGGCAACTGGCTAGCCTTCGGTGCCGAGCAGAGTCCAGTGACGCAGAAGCTGGAGCTGGTCGGCTTCGATCGGTTCTCGCTGTGGCGCAACGATAACTGCACGTTCCTGCCCACAACCGAACGGCCCTCGCCCGGCCACGGCAAGGGGCACTTCTCCATAACGGGGCACAACTGCTCGGCCCGACCCGGAATGAGCGGAGCACCGCTGCTCAACGCACAGCGTCTCGCCCAGCCCGAGGGAAATCACCTCGAGGCACGGAAACAATCCGATCGGGTCATCTACGCGATACACACGCACGGCACGGCCGCACCCACGGTACGCAGCCATCACGGCGGCCGGGCGCTGCGGATCAACTTGTGTGTCTTTCACACGCTCTGCGGCTGGCTCAATTACAGGGACAACCGTGCCGGTTCGTTGCGTTTCCAGCGCCTGGACGACATCTTCAGGCGCTCACTCGGTCGCAGCTGCACCGCCATGAGTGACTTCATTCCCTCGCTGATCCGACACAATGGACCACAGCTATCTGGGGGACAGAGCTTATCGTGAGAATGTCGTTATGTATGCGCGGCGAGGTCTGTGCGCGATTACAGCAGCCGCTTCCTCTGTGCGTGTATGTGTGTGTGTGTGTGTGTGTGTGTGTGTGTGTGTGTGTGTGTGTGTGTGTGTGTGTGTGTGTGTGCTCCGTGTTGTCCAGTAGTTCAGAGTAAGGACTGCCCCATGCGCAAACCCTCTATTGAGACCTAATGATCTGAAGATATATTTTTCCAGGCCTATATTTCCCCCCATCGATCGATCTCCTTATCATAACTGCCCCCCCCCCCCCCCCCCGCCATGCAGCCAACATGAACAATGTACATACGAACCAGAACAGTTTTATTATACAGCAACTGCAGACTGCGCCGCATTGACCATTCCTCTTCTAAGTTGATGTTAATTTTATCACGACCAATTAGCGATTACCAATAGACCGGACATGCCATGCTAGTTTGAATGGACATCGTAACCATAGCCACACCAGAGCAGTTATTACAAAGCACCAAGTGAGCGTCTTGCATAACAATACCCATCTTCCTGCAGCTGAACAATTTGCGCGATGCTGTCCGGTATGGCCGTGATACGAGGCTCACGTCGCACGCTAGTATGCACTGTTCAAACGGTTGCAACCGCCCCACCCCATGCAAGTACGCTGCCATCGCCTTGCTATTCACAGATAGCAAGCTTCCAATATCTATTTCTATATTATGATCATCTGCTAGCCTACAGGCAGCGTGATACCACTAGTTGAACATACCCAGTACATGGAAAGAAACTTGAGATTCTACTACTACTGCAGTACAATGATGCTGTCACTCGTGATGAATGTAGGGTGTGCTTACCATGTACCAACGAACTTCACGTCACGTGACATGGGTCCCATTGCGCATGGCCAAATATGGGAGGTATGAGTAATGCATGTGAGCAGGCTGAGATCAGGATGCACTGTTCAACACCCCAAACGGCCATGCCAAGGTGGCTCGGTGGGGTGTTTGTGGTACAAATTATGTCATTGCACATTGGGCTTATAGGTTGCCCTGACAAACAGTGCAACGTGACCACAAGAGAGTTGAACCAAGAGCACATACCCCCTCCCCCCCCTCCAAGAGTGTGTAACTCGAGCATACTCTGCTGTCTTAACAGAATTTCAACTGGACGCCATTTTTATGATGCAATGCTGACTTGTGTTGTGAAGTTCTGCCACCGCAAACCCCACAGCTGGAGTTGCACACGTGTGGTACTCTTGTTACCACCTATGCTGGCCCTGTACAAAATAACCAATTGCCGCGATACCAAGGTGCAACCAATGTATACGTATGAGAGCCTAGCACAGACACACACACAAGCTGCTACACTCACTGAAGACGATGACAACCGCACAAAATCGATATCAAGAGTACATAAACCAGAGTGTGCAACTCGGGATGGTTCCTGTCGGAGCGTAATCCGTGCAGTACGTCATTTCTGACGGCATGGTAAGCCACAGGTACGGTGAAAAGTTGCGTAACCAGTCGTGGTGGTGCAGGTCACTTTGTTTGTATCGATTTCGGTTTCTGATACGGATAGCCTGGTGACTTTACTTGCCAGCGGATGTATGCAGCGCACACAGTCACACAAAAGCACCGAAATCCTAAACCAGGACGTCTGAAATCATATACACTCGGCTGATTTCCGGACTGTGAAACACGAAAATTTGGGCTGTACGCAAGTCGCGGCTTGGCTGACCTCATCAGGGTGACGTGGTGTACGAGCTGCGCTGTTTCAGATCTGATATGCACAGTTGCACACTCTGGTTTATGGACTCCTGACGATATCCATAGCAAGATGTGTTTATTGTCAACACTGTTCATTCGGAGTCAGATAGAATCCTCGAGAGTGGTGCCGTTTCTACGTATACTGAAAACTATCACCGAAGAAATCACATCCGGGCAAGGCGGTGACAGCGTGGGAATAACGGCATATCGACCGACTAGCAGATCACGAAAGGTCTAGGATCTAATGCCATCCAGACAGTCAGCTATGCGTGTGTGCGTGTGCACTTGAACATTCTCCAGCAAAGTCCGGAGAAGAAAACGAATATAGCACAGCAGAATTGTGATAGTCTGCAAACGCAACACAACACAGCAGAAGAAAGGGAAAGACAATAATTATTATCAGGGAAAAATCTCACGAATCGAGAGTGAATGTGCGTGTGTGTGTGTGTATGTGTGTGTGTGTGTGTATGTGTGTTTGTTTGTGTGTGTTTGTGTGTGTTTGTGTGTGTGTGTGTGTGTGTGTGTGTGTGTGTGTGTGTGTGTGTGTGTGTGTGTGTGTGTGTGTGTGTGTGTGTGTGTGTGTGTATGGTGCCAGCTAGTCCGGTTGGTGGGTACACTTACGCCTGATTGTGTTGGGTCTGTTGCCAACAGGCTCGACTGCTTGAAGGTGTATTGTTGTATCTGCCACCTTTGTTGGTTTCAGGTTACTTTCTATTTGAAGTATACATACCTGTTAACCATGGACTGCTTCTGGCTAGATTAACTCTTGTGTAATCAATGATGCTAGTGACGCTTAGATCAGATCCACTCTGATTTAGCCACCCACAATAGTAGCAAGTATTACCTTCACTGGGGGCAGGGGTAACTGCAGTTGGATCCCAGGACGGATACCCTGATGCCGTCAATCCTTTTTCTGCACCTTGTCCTCACCCACTTACTGAGGTGTGGTGAGCCCATAAGTGGGATCATTTTCAAGTCCACCCAGAGATTTGGGGATTTCAGGGGGTGTCGGCCGTTGGGCGGTTCAATAGCCAGTTGAGTCATCTTTCCAAGATTCCTTTTGAGTCTCTCTCCCCTCTCCCGGGGAGACCCACGTGACCAGTTTTGGCAGTGAGCAACAAGTACAAGTGTGTATGTGTGTATGTATGTGTGTGTGTGTGTGTGTGTGTGCAGAGAAAGAGAGAGAGAGAGAGAGAGAGAGAGAGAGAGAGAGAGAGAGAGAGAGAGAGAGAGAGAGAGAGAGAGAGAGAGAGAGAGAGAGAGAGAGAGAGAGAGAGAGAGAGAGAGAGAGAGAGAGAGAGAGAGAGAGAGAGTGAGAAAGAGAGAGAGAGAGAGAGAGAGAGAGAGAGAGAGAGAGAGAGAGAGAGAGAAAGAGGAGAGAGAGAGACAGAGAGAGAGAGAGAGAGTAAGAGAGAGAGAGAGAGGCATTCTGCAGGATCAGGTACTACTTGAAACAAAAAAATTATATCAATAAAATATGCACATGCACTGGAAAAGTAACACCGTCACAAATAAGGAGAGAGACACGAAGCTGAGAAAAAAATGCTGAAATCTTGCGAAAGAACGCCTGTACGCTCGACACATGGCCCCTTTTTTAATGAACTTCTACGCGAGGATAACGAAAAGAAAAGTACGTTGATGGCGCAGGGATTTCATCACACGGCCAATACCGGTGATGAGACTAAGGGGAGTACGGACACCAGCTCAGTACTACCCGAACGTCGGAGGCGAATATACTTTGGATGCGTCGAAAACCAGGATTTCATATTAACACTGTGTAAGATGGAAGCACACATCTAGCTTACAGACTGTCCGGACTCGGAACCAGTTCTCATTCTGGGGAATGAAGTGTGCGAGATCGGACTTCTGAAAGACTGCCGAAAAGTACCCTGGTTGTGCAGGTGTCGTTGACGACGAGCTGGACTGTACAACGTATAGCTAATGTACAAAGGTTAGAACTGAACTCGGTGCGCTGCTCACATTGCAAAGACCCAGCATGGGATTGTAACTCCTGAGAGATCGCTAGAATCGGTGCTTCTGCGTGCACTCCACCACGACTATCAGTGATCGGATTTCAGTTGCCAGCACTGCACATGTCCTGATGCCCCTCCCCCCCCCCCCCCCCACCCTCCCAGCCTTGGCGAGGTCATACCCTTCCATGTCCTGGCACCCCCGAGCGCTAACCAGAGCATGCCCAGATATGCCCTGGCAAGGACATGCCCAAACTCCCTCGCCCTGGGTGCCTTGGAAATGCTCTGTAACTCCCTAGCCCTGGCCTGGACATGCCCTGGCACTCTCTAGCCCTGGCCAGGGCATGCCCTGGTATACCCTGGTCACATCCTAGCCCTGTCTGCATGATATTCACCATGACATCAGCATGACATCAGCATGACATCACCATCCTAGTGTAGTGGTGACCACGCCTGTATTCCCAGCTACATGTAGCAATCATGCGCCAACATGGATTACAAGATATCCTCTAACACAATGATGTTATTGATTGGACTTACCAAGGAGCACATGTTGGTCCATTATTATTTGCTGCCACATATCCAATGTCACTCACAGTGACCACGCCTGTTCATACTCCGCAACGCTGATCATCTCAATGTCTGCTAAAGCCATGCAGCAATGTGCACAAACAGACTACACGCAGATGCACACATGCACACACGCGAGCATGGACATGAACGCACGCACGCACACACACACACACACACACACACACACACACACACACTCACAAAAACACACACACACGAACACAAATCCGTTACTTAACCACAAAGGCGTAACATCAGGGCATCAGCGCACATTCACTGATAGGCTGATTGGAAGGAGGAATGTCACTGAACAAGACTAGTGCTTGGGTGTATGAAGGGAGGATTTCATATCCTAGTTGAAAACTAAGGTTTCCTCAATTCAACACTCAATGACGTTCTCTTCGCTGCACAAGTCATTTGAAAAATCAACAACCATACAACAAAATCAAAAGCCCTCAGTTTGCACCGGATATATCGGTTGTGTGCTGTGCAATGCCCACTGTGAATGCTAAACTTGTCCAGTGGAGCGCTCCTGCCGAGTCCTGGCAAGTAGGCAAAGCCACGGCCTTCAATGCCCAGTGTCCCAGGCCAAATGATTAAACCGTCCATGCTCAGGCTCGCCGGAACCGGCCCAGTCGGTCAGGTAAACACCGGACCAACTGGGCCGGTTCCAACACATGTGTACCGCTGAGGAGGGCAAGCGTCCCCGCTGTGTTATACACAAACTGTATGTAAGACTACGGTACGACTGGACCAATTGAAAACTGCTTCCGGCGGTGCTGATGCTCCACGGGTCCTGTCTGTTCAGTTGTTGTCTTGGCATTCATACCTGGACTACGTGGACTACAAATGCAAGGCAATAATTACGTGGTCGTTTGGCTTATTTAGTATGGAGTGGTCAGTATCACTACAAGCATGAGTTTTTCACTCCATGGTATAAAGCATATACATTGTAGTGATCATGTCACTCGCATAGCCTCTATGCATCAATACACTGTAGTGCATCTGACCACACAAATCAGGGAGTGGTAAAATACCGGTATTTTACTACTCCCCGAGGACCCCGACTAGGCCCAGACAGATTCTGCTCCGCTCGCCTCGATATTTTGCCGCAAAATGTTGCTGCGAAATCTTCGATATTTTGCCGAGCCTTGAACAAGAAACTCGATATTTTGCTCCATTTTGCTCCGGAATAACGTGTATTTTATCCACTTCCCGTACAATCCCGTACAAAAATCGCAGGGTCAGTTTCTCAACACAGGTTTCCACGCACGTGTCCCTGAGTTCTTCCAAAATCATGTCGATCCACAGTGAATCCCAGTGATATTTCGGTGACATGATCTCGTCCTGGGCAGTGTGTCCTGCTGAACGAGTAAGAAACAAGGAAATCCAAGTATCTGGCATCGATTTTACCCAACATCTCGCTTTTGCTCCGATTTTGCCGGCAATTTCCGCTCTTTAAATTCTTCGATATTTTGCCGAAAGAATTGCCGGCAGGATCTGTCTGGGCCTAACCCCGACACAAAATTAATAATAATTATTAATTTTTGTAATGACAGGCCAAGCAAAATACGAACCTTCTCCGGGTCGCCGACTCCCCAGTAGTCTTTGACGGCGGTGGTGGACGGAGAGCGGACATTCTCCAGGTCCTCCTAATCTCACATATTCCTACTGGTTAGCCCATTTTGCAGTCAGTGTTCCGCAGCAGAAGTTGCAAGGCACAGACGAGCAGAAAACTCCGCTGACGGACGAGCAGCGTTGCAAACACTGAGACTAGCCGCTGTGGTGAGCCGATTCGCGGCCGGAAAGCAGCCACGTAGCCTCGTAGGTCCGCATGAGAGCAGGCGAAAATCTGAGGGACTGCCCATAACTTTTCTTGACAAGCAAAAAGCTACTTGACTGTCGACATGTCGATTGTCGTGTCGACAATGAAGCCATTCTGCTCAACTTAAAACAATGACTGATGATTTCCCAAAAAGTTGATTTTTGCCTTAGGTATAAGTGTGACCAGGGCGGCAGGGCCTATGCTAGCCCTTACTTGGCCTTAGCCTAGGCTAAGGGCTAAGATCATAATATTAATAAGACAGAGTCCATTTCCACGTGGGAGGCATGGCACGCTTGCAAAATCTCGTTGCTATGGCCCACTGCAAAGGAAGTAGTTAGGCTGACACTGTACTGTGACAGCAACCGTGCAGGATACTTCAACTGCTCAGTACTAGTAATCTCTTCTAAGATATTTTACGGAAAGGTGATGAGGACAACTCGAAGAATCCGCATTCTAAATTAGCTGTGGTGATTGGCCCATTCGGAGAAAGTTCTAGCATTCTAGGACTGTTGGGTATGCGACTGGTAGCATCTCTTAGCACTTGTCATGACATACATGTACATGTACTGTAGGTTAAGCTTTATTGCAGGCCGCAGTCCTACTGCTGAGATGTTATTTTTGGCCCATAACTGTAACGTTTAATAATTTCGGTGATTTCGGTAGAGAAACCAGGCACCTAAATTTAACCTAAAACTGAAAGACATTGGAGTGTGCAATGTAGGTCAGTTATCCCCGATCTACTAGTAGGCAATGATGAGTTTTGAGGCCACACCGTCACAAGGAATGGATTGGCTCAGAATGGGTTATGGAGTACCACGCGAGCGAAAGCCGCTTATGCGTTTCTTTGAAATCAATGTCAAAATGGTTCCGACTCAATACTGTGATAAATAATAATTATGGAATCCAATACACCACACAACCACATTGCGCTCTTGGCCGATCCAAACTCTGCACTCACATCACCATCACCACAGCGAGGACAATTCCGGTATAATTATACAAGTAGATTGATATTGACAATGACCCTCCAAAATTATGTTTTAGCTTTAAACAGACAAATACTGAATAAGTGCACAACGATGATGTGGAAGATATTATTTACATGTAACACTAAACCAGTAGGGGAGATTAAATCAGCTAGTGTCTATTCTAAAGAAATGCAGATGGAACATACATGTACATGTACATGTAAGTGACAAGTCAGCTTTAAAACTTAAAAATTAACTCCGCCGCTCCACACTGCACTGCTTGGCCGGCCCAATACGCATGCTCACCACCAAACCTAGCATGAACTTTGTAGCATAAAGAAATTGAGTTCCCGTAAATGCAACGTATCCAAAGACATGTACGAAACTCGGATGTTGACGGCTAAAAACTCGTATCCATAGTTATATTCCTTTCTTTGCTCTAAATACATGTACATGCACATGACTTCTACAGCACATGTATTCAAATTCTAGGAGCCACTGCTGTTTGTGATCAAGTCTTTCAGATTCATCATCATGTCATAGATATAGCGCTACTAGTACTACTAGCCGAGACCTATGGCTCTCTTGATAAACGGTTGAGAGATACAATGTATACATCTAATGCAGTGAGCTTCCAGAACTAATTTGCTGCTATGCATGCATGCACTTTGCACTGTCTCTGCTTTCTCTACTCTAAACGGGACCTAATAAATCAGGGGAGAGAGGGGGGGGGGGGTAGGAAAAGCTGTACAGCTTTTGCTGAAATGTGTGGAATTCAAGGGGAGAGAGAGTGTGTGTGTGGGGGGGGGGGTATAGCAAATGCTGTAAAACATTTCCTGACATGTGTAGAAATCAGAGGGGGGGGGGGGGGGGGGAAGCAAATGCTCTGATTATCACCTTTCCTGAAATACATGTATGTGGACACTTTCCTTTCGAATTGACCATGCACCCGGAATAACCGCTACTTCAGCAGGGTAAACTTCCTCTGTGTTGGACGGCCGAAGATCACTCTAACCTTTTAGAAAGTTTTCATGTGTTTCGTATTATTATTATTATTACAGCCAGCAAAGCACATTGGCATATGGCTGAAATAAATATTGGTCCTGTCATGGCCGCGGCTTGGCTAAACTGACTGCTAATGCCGGTGCTGATGATACTGAGATATATCAGGCCACTGTCAACAGCATACAGGCCAGGAAACATACGATGTGACACTTCGATAGGGTGAAGGTTTGGTCGTGAGCAACATAATTGCAGGTGAGTTGGTCATGCTCCCGTTCCAGTACTCACCGGTACGCTTAAATGCCCGGCATTCCGACATTGCCATCCTTGGAATCCAGCAGCGCCTGCGTTGTCGGAGTGGCAGAGTAGGAGCTCATGCGACTCTGCGCCTGCCGGAACCAGCGCTGGATCTGACTCTGGCGGTGCACGTCCGAGTCGTGAACGGTTTTGCTCGACGATGTGATCCTCCTGGCCAGGCTATTGCTGTCGGACAGCTCGATCGTGTCCTCCGACGCCGCATTCCCGTCGTTGAACACCTGGTACCCGTCGTAGTAGTCTTCCTCGTCGTCGCCGTGGGAACAGCATGACTGTGGACTGGAGCCACAGCAGCAGGCACAGGCGCGGCGAATCCCGGTGACAGCGGCGGTGCGTACCTTGGTCGTTAGTAAGAAGAACATCAGGAAGTTAACAGCACCCTGGCCATTATCACCGAGTGCCTGGAGAGAAAATGGAGAAAATACGGATTTTTTTACTTTGTTTTATTTCACATATCCAAACGGGAATTTCTTCCCGATAACAAGGCAACGAAGAGGGAAGAAAGAAAAGAGAGAAAAAGGGTGTGTCCTGGAAAAATGATGACAACTACACCATAGCTTCTGGGTCCTTTTTTTCTTTTTATTACTTGTTTGATACTGACGTGCGCAGTCCAGCAGAGAATGTTAGGCCCCGGTCACACATGCCCTTTTTTGGCGGCGCCACCAAAGCGTAACTTCTGCTTCCGCAGTTACACCGCAACGGCGGAGGTGAAAGTTAGGCTTGGGCGGAAAGTGTGGATTCGCTACGCGAAAAAAATTGTGAGCGGAACCTCCGCTTTGGCGGACCCGCTTTGGCGGACCCGCTTTGGCGGAACCTGCATGGTGATGGCTTTGGTGTGCTATTTCTGGCACTGAGTGAGTTCTGGTGTTGTTTGGTTGCCGTTTGGTATTATTTCATATTCAATTATTTTTCTTCTCTGCACGTTCTGGAGATCTCGCAAACTATACTGCATCGCTATGAGTGGATAGTTGGTGAGGGAATCCGTCTCCCAACTCCTTGGACCAGATCGCAGACGAGAAGGGACGACGTTTCTCTCTCCAAGCAATGCGTCCAAAAGAGTGCGCAACACTAGGACTGCAACCAGGGAGTACTAGTAGTAGAGTACTCTGCCACACCCTCACTGCAATACCAGGCATCCACGCTGGAGTCAATGATGGATCATGGAGGAGGCAACGACACCCTCCTATTCAACTGATTGAATTTGATATCGATGTAAACCAAACAAATATTCAAATACACCTGACCTGGGCCGCAGTGCATGTGCCCAAAATCCACGAGTGTACTTCACAGGAGACAATCAGCAGCCGCCTGTCAGTGTCAGCGATCCACGATGGCTCATGCGAAGGTCGCTTCAACTCGGACAACTAACTATTTGCTTGAAACATCTAAAATTTCACAGGACTTGTAGACCTACGTGCTGTATTTGCATTCCCTCCGCCAAAGCGGAGCGTTGAGGAACACAGCACCGGTACATGTATGTGTGACCGCTGCATCGTGTGTTCCGCGAAACGGCTGCGGTAGCTACGCTTTTCGTCTCCGCAAAAGCGGTGCACACGTTTCGTGTGTGACCGCGGCCTAAAGAGAAGGCAGAACCAATGGGAAGATGTGACACTACAGCAGGGAGCCAGAGCAGCATGTTGATGAATTGGGCCTACCTCCCTTCCACTCCCCCCCCCCCCCCCCCCTGGCCCCGATCATAGAAAAATAGTTCCACCTGGTTCATACCTGCATGTATTCAAAGAACTGAAACACGACGGATTCTCTTGGATTTGCATCAAAATAGAAGGCGAATATGTAGAGGAAGACACGTATTGTTCCTGCAAGGACATTTGGATCAAAAGCAAAGAACAAGATTTGCTTCGTAATCAGTAGCTGCTAGAATAGAATATTTGAAAACATCATTCATTATTCAATCTAGAAAGTAGTTGCGTGGTCACACCCAGTCCCTCACACCCAGTCCCTCACACCCAGTCCCTCACACCCATTCCCAAAGCACTCACTGTACAGGACCGAACCAATTCTGACCGTACAACGTTTCGGCAATATTGCCATCATCAGGTACGCATGGAACAATGATAAACAATGATCAACAATGATAAACAATGATAGACTAGCAAATGAAGACCGAGGTATCGAGAACACTCTAGTTGGTAGTTCGGTTACACCAGTAAGGCTGCATCTCCATTCACCAATAGAAGGAACGCACACAACATTTTGTGAAACCATTCTGAATGCATCTCGTTACGATAATGACTCCTCCTGTTGGGCGTTAGCTGCCATAATTTTTGAGCCACCCCCCCCCCCCTCATCCCATTCATGCAGCATCCTGCTCCACCCCTACCCCCTCCTCCCATTCATACAGCATCCTGCTCCACCCCCCCCCACACACACACCCTCCACCCCATGTGTGTACCCTTACCCCACATCCTCAGCAGGACGAACGCTATCGGCAATATCACCAGCTTCCTGTCGATAGCGTACACCGCCCGCCGATAGGATTGTGTCACCACCATGGCCGATTCGGCTGCAACCACCCTCCGTATGTGCATCTTGACGCGGATGTAGAGGAACGGTACTAGCACGTATGATACCAGCTCCCAGATCTTCGTCGTCAACAGCATCCACAGCAGTATTGCACTGTACAGCGTAAAGTAAAGTTCGCACGTCCGCGTTACCACCGGCTATACAATTATTGTGTTGGAAAAGAACACCACAGCCTGTTTAGGAAGTTCCACTCGTGCCAGGCCACCCTGGTAGAATCAGGCATGGTCAGGCATGGTGGTGGCCTGGCACGAGCAAAACTGTACCGAGTTTAAAATGGGAAATAGATGATTAGCACCAAGAGTGCATGCGAACCAGAGAGCACAGCTCCAGTGATTTGCCATCATGGCTGGACTCATGAATTGCAAGTGCATCATTTTCGTGAGGTAGTGCATGCAAGCAGGTTCCTGGCCTGCCTACAGCCTAGGCATTTCCCAAATCGGCCGGCCGAATAATTGGCCGAAAACAGTGGTTTTGAAGAAATCACCGATCTTTTCGCCGAATACGCAATTTTTGCAATGAATTCGCCAAAAATCGATGTTTTATTGCCCCAACAGCAAGCAAATACAATTTCTGCAGCTATTATCTGCGAAAGGTGACTGCGACTTACGGCATTTTTGAAAACGGTCTGCAGGAAAAGACGCAGAAATCAATGGCTGTCAAGAAATTGCAAATAGTTGCACCGGATTTACAAATTTAGCGCTGAATTTGCCGAAAATGGTTAGTCTAGTGCCTGTACAGCGTGCGTGTACATGTACATGTACATGTATGCTGCGAGAGGTAGCTTCAAGTACCGCTTTGAGCCGAATTCTGACTTTGGGGCTCATAATATGGCCGAATTTGGACATTTTCTTAGCCGATCGAAAAGCCGATTAGGCGAAAAATCGGGCCGATTTGGGAAATGCCTACTACAGCTTGATGATCTGATTGATTTGCTTCACCGTGACGAACACATTTTTGACCTAGGGAGGATCAGATCTCGATGGTGCAGGGTCGATTTGAGATTGCGCCCAAAACGTACGTCCAGTCACGCACAGACAGAGAGACAGACTGTTTGTGATATGGTGGGAATGTCTACGAGCTGCAGTACAACCACCACATACCTGCTATTCTACGTTTCAGAACTGTCGGTTGCCCAAGAACTGGGGGGGGGGGGGGGGGGGAGGAGCTCAGCCTCCTAGCCCAGATCGTTATGATACTACTCATGTACTACAGTCAGTGAGTCTATGCACAGTTGAGCCACTGTGTATACATTGATATGCTGTGCTTGATGAAATTCTCGCCGGTCGGTCTTCAGAGCTCATGTTGCTGCACATGAGCTCCTCCGCAGTAAACAGGGATTGGTGGTCAAATATAATGATCAGCTGTAGCACCTACTCTACTTTTATGTTTATGTATCTATGTCATTCGGATCTTCTCAAGTTGTACAATCATTGTACTGATGAGATACCGAATTCAAATAAATCAATACCATACCAAAAGGTTGGCCCGGCCATGGCCTGATCGGCCGGACTGCCTGGTTCCCCTATATGGCCTAGGCTTGATGCCAGGCAGTACTTGTAAGCTCAAGTACTCATGGACAGTGAGTGGCCCCCATTCAAACATTCATTCATACAAGCAACCCCTAACTACAGTACGCGACTCACTATTGACACATGAAGTTGTGCGGTGGCACTTTCGGCTGAGTACTGACCCAGCACCATCCATTGGTCGCCACCGAATTGTCGCTCCCCAAACTGTCCAAGAAGAAGGCGACCAGTCCGACGGTCACCGGAAGGCCCCAGCCGACAATGTGGAACCAGTTGACCATGCGCTTCGCCAGCATCAAGTCGTCGCGGGCTAGCGAGATATACAGGTAGAGCGCCAGGCAAGTCGTCCACATCACGAACGACAGCGTGAAGATCACGCTGAAAAGTGCCTGGATCTCGCAGTCCAGCACATCGCCGTAGTACTGGGATGCACCCGTGGCCTGCGTGACGCACGCGCCCAGGTCAGCCAGGCTGATGAAGCACAGGATCTTTCTGGACGTGGTGGCGCGCAAATCCCTGACGAGCGTGAAGGAGAGCAGGATGCAAAGGCTCCCCAGGCCCGACACGATGCCGACGGTGAACGCGACGATGTTGGACGGATACGTGAAGAGCACCGTGGACGAGTTGAATTCCGTGTCATCCACACACATGATGATGCCGATCGGGTGAAGATTTGATTCAAACAGCAAGCTTACTGGCACTCCAGTGAAATGATCCTACTTTTTGCCAGTTTCGGAGCTCGTCCACTCTGCGGGAAAAGCTTCAGCGACTTGTTCACTAACCAATGAACGTTCCCTGGCCGAAGCCCCTATAGGCCTATGCAACGAACGAACGACCATAACTCTGTGCGCAATGTCAGGGTACTACACAGCTCTGAGTTCAACTGTTAGTGTTACTCGGACAAGACAGAATGACCCTGAGTAAACTATACTCCGCATCCAAGGATTAGGATTAGGTTCCACCCTATTTTTGTTTGAGCCGCACAGGTTCGGGGAGATCGGGGCTATGCTCGGCGCTCCTCTCGACCGTCATGTCACATGTGACCCCCTAGCCTGGCTGCGTATTATCAGTCAGTAGACTGTACTGTCTAGCGCCTGTGCACATGTGAGGGCCACCATGGTTACCATGGTTACATGACCCTTCCGCATGCAAGGACGTAGATCTACCATGCTTGCCGGCGGTTGGTAGCTTGTCTTGGCCTATCACTCAGCATGGCTTCTTAGTTACGGGTTATATTGAAAAGCCGGCTAAAAGAATTGTTGACATATTGGCTTCCATGCTATACACCACACCACCACATTGCGCTCTTGTCCGATCCAAACTCTGCACTCACATCACCATCACCACAGCGAGGACAATTCCGGTATATAGATTGATATTGACAATGACCCTCCAGACAGCTGTTTCGCTCCTCCTGAGCTCATCAGTGGAGGCATATGATGTTGAATGAAAGAATAATAAAAATAGACTGATCTTTATAGGGCTAATTTGGCGCAATTGCGCTCATTCTGCATAGAAACGTGGCCAATTGCGCCAATTTAGCCTTATAAAGATCAGTCTATTCTTATTATTCTTTCATTCAACATCATATGCCTCCACTGATGAGCTCAGGAGGAGCGAAACAGCTGTCTGGAGGGTCATTGTCAATATCAATCTATAATATACCGGAATTGTCCTCGCTGTGGTGATGGTGATGTGAGTGCAGAGTTTGGATCGGCCAAGAGCGCAATGTGGTGGTGTGGTGTATTGGATTCCATAATGGCCGGGTCGTCGCTACTTCTTCTCGGCTTCAATACTGGCTTCAATATTGGAAATGCGGCGCTGCTACATGTATATGGAGTAGACTGTAACAGTTACTGTACACTGCAGTGTAGTATTTTATTACAATGTAGTAACGATCTGCCAACAAGGCCGTGATGGCTAATGTTTGTTTGAGAAGAGGTCAAAGGACACGACTCGGTGACGAGTCACACGACCTCAACGCACTAGTACAATGCAATAGACCAATCCCGAAAAGATTGTCTGGGTTCGAAAGGGGGCATGTCACCTGAGAGTACACTGTACAACACATACATGGCACTAACTGATCAGCATGCGGCACAGGACGTGTTTGATAGTTCGCGTGTGAATGCGAGGGTAAGTACACGGTTTTCTCGTTAGTTGCATGCAAAAGAGACGATGCGACAGAAAGCAAAGCCCTTTGTAGTTTTCTCTCTCGCACTGGTAATGGTCTGCTGTTGGAGTTGAAATGCTAAGACATAATCCTTGTTTCGCTCTTCTGGTTAGTGTGAAGAGGTCAACGAACATGTATAGCTCACTTTTATGAAGTAGGCAAGGCTGTGAGCGCTGTGGCTCAAAGCGATAGGCCCTAAATCTTACGAGATATTTCGAGTGCTATTGTTTGTTGCGAGCGCTTCGTTTTCGATGAGTCCTGCCTCTTTCCTAGCCGCTGCCCTCCTATAGGATCAACTATGAAGTGACTGTACTCATCTGCAGCCGATCAATGTTATATTGCACAAGAAGATATCGTTTTCGCCAAGCCAGTGCCCCACCAAAGACCATCGCCGTGTCACACCGTCGGAACGAGTTCATGATGAGAAACATCATTTGCGCGTGATGAAGAACTATTTCGAAAGACAACATAGTCTTTACCCCCGGGACGACAACTATGCGCACGTCCTGCAAGGGGAGAATGTCACCAGCGACATCAACGAAGACGACGGCAGTATTTCGGAAACCTGGAGTCAGCGGAGGTCGTCCAGCTCCTCCGCGACCCGGTACATGTACAGTATAGATGACATGTCGACACGAGCGTGCGGAAACACAGCATACACTGTAGTAATGTTGCGAGAGTTTGCGGAAGGAGTCCAAGTCGGGAAATCCATCAGCTCCAAAAGCTACCTGTAGGTGGGCGATGAGACTCCAGCTTCAGACTACAACAGTCAGGACTTGTAAATAGTTGAACTATGTGAAGCAGCAGATCGAGAAGTTAGCTGAAATCGTAGCTGTTGCAGTATGTCGGCGCTATGTAGCTTGCATTTTTTACGGAGAGTCGATCGCCACGCGAATGTTTCTCTCCTCACCGAGAGCTAGCTGGCCTCCAAACTCCGTCAGGGTCTGCCTAAGGTACCGAAGGTCCTTTGACTAGCTGCTGGCAGGGCTCCATCAAATCCTTTCGCTTCAGCTCGGCGAGCAAAAGTCTCTCTCTCCTCCGCCATGAGCTGACACACACAAACTGAATACAAAACGATGCACTTCACACATTCTGGCTTGCACGCGTGCCCCCTTTCACGAACCCAGACAATCTTTTCGGGATTGGTCTATTGTTAGATTGACAGCATGAAACAAGGAGCTCCGGAGGAGGACACCGTGTTCGAAAACAGTGACCTTACTACAACCTTCCGCGGTTGGCAGAGCCCCGGTCCCTGCGGACCATTTGAACCATATGGGTATCGCACCCGGTTCTGACCCTCGTTATCCTGGGGAGTTAGGAGACTACTCCTGATGACGTCGTCTTGTTGTCTTCGCTCTTTTTGAACTTGTATAAAAACTTCTTTTTCTTTTTCTTGTTTCTTGCTGTCAATCTAACAATTGCGTGAACCTCAATAGTCCGTGAGCCAAAACTCAAAATCACAAGTGCCGTTGCACTCTCGGATGGACAAATCGCCGCTTACAGTGTTGGTCAAGGACATCACAAAGGATACGTTTTCGCTTGTTGGACGTTCCAGAACCGATCCAGAGACCTTCGCGAGGGCTTCTTTTCTCGACCAAATTCCACCGTGAGAACAAATATTTTTACGCCAGTGGCGAGGTGTGCGTCGTATGAGCAAGCGCAAAACACGAGTTCGCGTAGAGTGAGGAAAAATAATTTATTTTTTAGAAGATGACGACGTTGACGACAATACCGACTTGGGATATTGTGATCACTTTATTGAAGTTTATTCCTTTCGTGTACATTGATGTTGTTTTGACAACAATGGAAGAAGAGGAAGACGTTTCTAGTGGCAGCGAGGTGCTGGATGAGGCAGCTGACGGCAACGAAGTGGCAAATGACAGCCCAGCGGAGTAATATTGGTGGAATTTTGTGTCTGTGTCACAGCGCCCAATTTAGTAAAAACGAGAAGCCTGCAGTGAGTAATATCGAGACTACAAGTTGGTGTCGCATCGTCAGCGCTGCTCGAGAGAAGGACGACCATATCTGGGCTTTTCTCTGCCAGCACAAGAGCTCAGGGAGGAGTAAATGGTGTGGCTGGTATCATGAAAAGTGCTACACCAATTGCACCCATGTGATAGCAATTGCAAACCTGGAGAAGACCAGTGCCTCTGATTTTGCTTTGTCTATACTTGCTGACAGTGATGTGCATGTAGTAGTGAACCCAGAGCCACATCCTAAGGCCAGTAAGGGGCCACCTACCAGGAGCTTAGTGGTTGATACGAACAACGAATGCCATACCGGTGAAAGCAGAGCACGGTGTAAACACAACACGGAGAACTGGTCCACCCAGAGTTTCCGGAAGGGAATGTTTTGTTGCAGGCAGCACTGGAGAGGGCAAGACGACAAGTAGCGAGGGCGAACCAGCGCTGCTGGAGGTCCAAGCCAGAGCACCTGGCTGCTTTGCGGGCAACATACTACTGTATACCATTAGCTGTGTATGTGTGTGTGCGCGCGCGTGCATGTGTGCGAGCGTGCATGTGTGCGCGTGTTTGTGTGTGTGGGCGCGTGCATGTGTGTGTGTGCGCGTGCGTGTGCATGCGCGTGCATGTGTGTGTGTGTGCGAATGTGCATGTGTGTGCGAGCGTGCATGTGTGCGCGCGCACGTGCATGTGCATGCTAGGCGTTTTCCTTTGTTGGTGACACCACCCCAGGCTACTACTGGTGTTGGGGCACGGTGTTGCCACAGCCACTGCGGCCAGTGCGATCCGTGTTTCAGGTCGTTGGTGGGTTTTAGATTCTGCAATTGTCGACAAGGTGTGCGCCGTGTGTGTGTGTGTGTGTGTGTGTGTGTGAAACCCGACAGCATTGGTGTGATGTTGTCCGAAGGGACATCCATCACTTACATCTTGAAGGACATTGGTTCGACACTGCACAGCAGCGAGGAGAGTGGCGCACAGCATTCAGAATTGCTTCACCACCACAGCCGGCCTCCCGTGATTGGATTCAGTGTAGTATTTGTAACATTTCCTTTTCGAAGAGCGGCCTGCCATGCCACAAGTGTACTCAAGAGCGTTGCAAACCTGTAGCAGACCAGTCTGGCAGCAGCCAATGCACTGTATGTCTTCGCTGGTTTCGCAGTCATGGCAGACTGACATAGTCGGATTCGGCAGCTGGTTCATGTGTGTGTGTGCGCACGCACGCGCGTGCCTGGGAGACTGCATAGTCGCATTCGGCAGCTGGTTCATGTGTGTGTGCGGGCACACACGCGTGCGCATAAGCGTGTTTGTGCGCACGTGCCTGGGAGACTGCATAGTCGGATTCGGCAGCTGGTTCATGTGTGTGTGTGTGTGTGTGCGCACGCGCGCGCGTGTTTGTGTGGATTCGGCAGCTGGTTCATGTGTGTGTGTGCGAGCGTGCATGCCTGGGAGACTGTATAGTTGGATTCGGCAGCTGGTTCGTGTGTGTGCGCGTGCCTGGGAGACTGCATAGTCGGATTATTCAGCTGCTTCAAGTGTGTGTGTGTGTGTGTGTGCGCGTGTGGGTGTGGGTGCGCGCGCATGCATGTATGTATGTATGTATGTGACATCATCTTATATCGGTAGTTATTTGTGGATTACTATGTTCTGCGGTGGACTGTGACAGCACACATTATGTGCCAAGATGTGCACCTGGTGATTTGCAACTGTGTTATGTTGAGTTGAAAATGAGCAATGACAGAATCTATCTGATAGCTTTTGGTGCTGTATGAGTGTGTTAGGAAATCAATAGCCAATTCCAACCTCTTGCATTGGCCATCAGGTTGGGTAGGATCAGCGCGTGCATTTACAACAGTGTGGTGACGTACTTCCTATTGTACTACTGTAATGTCACATTAGCTTCAGTGTTCATATAATAATAATACTGGAGTATTCTACGTATTCACTACTATTCAGTAATCGAGTGGTTATTACTTTTGAAATATACTTCACTCACCAATTCATTGCTCGCTATTATCTACAAGTTCCAGTCCAGTATGATGAAGTAAAGAGGCGATTTATCCAGCCAAGTAGAGGAACTTGGGATACGAAATCCAAGAGAAATCATGAGGGTTTTCTCAGTTCGGCCATTCACGAATGTAATTGTTATTCTTCAACGCAAACTGAGTAATATTTGACCTTGAACAGGATGAAAAGAAGTTCATGCTCGGGGCAGTCGTCATTTGCTCCAGAAGGTTACTCACTACAGTCTACGCCTATTGGCCTAGAAAGTCGTGAACAAATATGTCGAGAGATATTTAGGACATTCTTGGAAGTCAGTTCTGAACGATTGCATTGTAACTACAAACAGTAGTGACTTTGCTGCATGCAGTTTGCATCCCGATTCATAATTCTCAGCGGCAAAAAAATTCGAATCTAGTTTTGTGCACTGGTTTCCGCGTTATGTGCACTCGTGGTATCTGCTCATGGCTTCAAAGAATGAGAATCCGTGAACAAGCGCAAAAATATCAAGCGAAGAAGGCGAAAATGGCCGCTGCTGTCAGTGAGCAAAGTTGGATGTTTGGCGTCTTCTGTGACCTCCCTGGATCAGTTTCGAACTGTCCAACAAGTGGAAATCGCTTCAGGATACCATCGTGAAGCGGTGTGCCGAAGGACGATTTGTCCCTCTCTGGGTGCAACGGTCGATGCTAAAACAGCCGATTCTGAGATTTGGCTCACGGACTACAACAAGGTTTATCTAATACTGGTTTACCAGTATTGCATTATACCATGGTACAATGTACTACAAAATACTGAAGTAGTGAGCAGCTCGAGCGATCATCAGAATACTGTGTTTTCACTGCTTTTCGAGCAGAATCTGCCAATGTTTCGAGGGCGAGCTTGAGAGTTGAGTGCGGTGAAAGGTTTTCAGATTTGACAACTCCTTTGCCTGGCACTGCATACTACCCATGGGCCCATGCGCCCAGTCGACCTGGCTCGAGTCGCGAGCTCGAGCCAGCTAGGTCGATGTCAGTGATGAGTGGCAAGAAATCGGAAAGGTTGCACGTGCCATTCACGAAGACGGAGTGACATGATCAGCTGGCCTGCGCCCTATCAATCATGCCAAGCGGCAGTACTGTAGCGCAGACCAGTGCAGTAGTAGCGCCTGGACAGCTTTTGATGGGGTCGTGCTCAGTCTGTGTGTTGGGGAGAAAAATAATTATTGGACAGGTCATTATCATGCGCATATGCATGCATGTATTAAATATGTGGATCTACATCTGAAACTGTGAAAAAACGGTTTAGGCATCGATAATGGCAGGCACTGATCCTGAATGCTTGCGCTGAATGCACATCATGGCAGGCACTGATCCTGAATGCTCGCGCTGAATGCACATCATGGCCATCGCGATAACATCGCAGGGTCTTTGTTGAGAGCTGAAAATAATTCCTGGTAAGGAAGGTGATCAGGTGGGCCGGGAAGCCGGTGCGAGAAATTTCCGGCCTTCGGGAATCGGCGTCGATTCCTTTTCCAGCGTTGATTTTCTATCCCTCAAGGAGCAACACGTTGGACATCATTGGTGAGAGACGCGTAGAATATAAAGGAAAGGAACTTAGCAGCTAGCAAGACTCTAGTGTGCAGTCGCAATTTGTAGAGTAGTATCCAGTTGGCAACTTGGTGTGTCGGTAAGCACTAGCCGATGTTCGGCAGCAAGGGAAGCAGATTCTCAGTTTGGCTAACGATCCGCTTGATCTGGAACACAACGATCAAGCGCAGCCATTCATTCAAAGTTCGACTTGTGCTGTAAACAGCGAGCTGTACTCAACACAGAGCACTCCTCGCGGGCCCAACACAAGTGCTTGTGCTAGCTGATGCGGGTGTCGGCGTGCGAAGTCGTCCAGTATCCTGTTGGAACAGGCTGTGGGACGTGATCGCTACTGTAATCAGCCACGCACACACACACACACACACACACACACACACACACACACACACACACACACACACACACACACACACACACACACACACACACACACACACACACACACACACACACACACACGCACACACACACACGCACACACACGCACACACACACACCCATTTGTGATTATATAATGCGCTGGATGGTGTACAGTCGTGCAACAAGCCGTCACATCATCCACTGGTCGTTACTGTAGTGGCCTCTCCTGCATCCTTACCACACTAGCAACAACATCAGCAGGAACATCAGCAACAGCAGTAGCAGCGGCAGCAACAGGAGCCGAAGCAGTGGAAGCAGTATGTGTCTGAATGGCTCGGCAATCCTGCACAGCGCCGCCACGAGCGCAAAGCTGTACGAGCGGTGGCCCGGCTCTCGCGTCGTGTCGGTGATCGTGGCCGTGCTCTCCATGCTCGCCAGTGTGTTCATCATCGCGTCGTTCGTAATGTCGCAGGACCTGCGCCGCGCCACCTCCCGGCGCATCGTCGTCTTCATCAGCATCGCCGACTTTGTCAGCTGCCTGAGCAACACGGTCGGGGCGCTGCATCACTTTGACAGTGGGACCGGATGCTCGGTGCAGGCGATATTCACCACTGTGTCCACTCTCTCGTTCATGTTCTGGACAACTACCCTGGCTGTTTACCTTTACATGAGCATTGTCTTGGACAGGGTGCAGCTCGCTAAGAAGCTCATGCCCTTGTTTCATTTCGTCGGTTGGGTGTTGCCGCTGATTATCGGTATGATTGCGTATTCCCTTGGTGGTCTTGGAGATTCATTGACGCTTGCAACCGACGGCTGGTGCTGGGTGTCCGTGGAGCCGCGTTACCCGGCCAGCTGGAGATGCAAACAGTGAGTGCATGTGTGTGTGTGTGTGTGTGTGTGTGTGTGTGTGTGTGTGTGTGTGTGTGTGTGTGTGTGTGTGTGTGTGTGCGTGTGTGTGTGTGTGTGCATGTAAGTATTTATGTGCTTGTGTGTGTGTACCGTATTTTCCGGAGTATAGTGCGCACTTTAGATGTGCTATTTTCGGCCCTAAATCGCAGGTGCGCACTATACTCCGAATATGAAATGAATGTACTTCAATGAAGATTGAAGTACACAAAGGTGCGCACTATACTCCGAAAATATGGTATGTGCACGCGTGCGTCTGCATGTATGCATGTGTGTATACATGCATGCACACACGTGTCTGTATGTGGGTGTGCACATAACAACCACACACACACACACACACACACACACACACACACACACACACACACCAAGTGAGTGACGAGTAATCGGAATGTGATCGTTTCAGCCCCAACATGAGTAGGTATGTGCATGTGTACACTATTGTCCTATGGTCCAGAAGGCAGTGTAGTTGCATGACATAGAATTGTGTAAGACATTGTCCTGAGCTGCTCTTTCCAACCACCCTCGAGACCATGCCAACCCTGCCATCAGCTGAGTTCTCGATAGTTGTGGCAGTTTTCAACGCCCCCAGGGCGAACATTTGGGAGATTATAGCAATTGAAATTGCAGTGAAACACCATGGTGGTGGTAATACGAGAAAATTAAATTTTAAAGATTATTTCAATTTGGCTGTCTGTTCCCTGTGCAGTGCAATGATATTGTGGATGCTGTTCACTATGAAGGGATGGGAGCTGGCAAGCTACATCATTGTGCCCGCGCTGTATATACTCATCAAGGTGCACATACGTCGCAACATGACGGTCAGTAACACAATGGCATAGTATTTGCATGTACTATGCTACGGGGTGCATCACGTATCTTAAGTAGGTTTCGTACTACGTACGATGAAGGGTAGCGTGCGTGCAATCCGAATACCCCCCCCCCCCCCCCCCGTAAGTCCACGTACACCCTAAAATCGAATTTTCACCAGAAATAAAAAAAACCTGATTATCTGTATGATCATGCTGCGGAGTTGCATCCCCTCCAGTCTCTCCGGAGGCGTGGGTTCGAATCCCACCGCTGCCACCAGTGTTAGCTCCCGGCTAAACGAAGTCCCCTCACACCAGAACACAGGGGTTTTGTAGTATTGAATATGGAAGTATTTCGACAAGAGTCCAGACAAGAATGAAAAGGAGTACAGGACAACAACAACAACTCAAGACTAGACATCCACTGGAGCATGCGCTCTTCTATACGTGGGTGGCTCTCATTGCCAAGGGCAACGAGCGGGAAATACGAGTAGTGAGTATGTATGTCGTTGTATAAATACACCTATTACATATGCGCCGTGAATTTCTGTCAGGGAGTGCTAATTATTATTTTATTGCTCCGCTGCTCGCTAAAACTGACTGGAAACATACAGCGGGGACACCACACCACGTGATGTAAGTTTTCGTCGTCGGTGAACGCCATATAAAGGGTACTGTACGTTAACCAATATTCGGCGCATATTTATTTTCAGCTATTTTCGGCCTGGTCACGTTTGGCCGAAAATTTGTTGCGGCCGCAATTTTGTTTTGCACGGGTTCAGTGTGACATGTGTATACGGGCGGCTGCAGTACAGGCCGAAAATCTGATGCGTCCGAAATGGGTTTTAGCCCTGGGAGGCCGACATTTGAATGGGCCGAAAACTTGTAGACTGACAGTATCAGGAGTTGCACACTCTTGGAGCTTATACACTCTTGGAGCTTATACACTCTTGGGAGCTTATACACTCTTGGGAGCTTATACACTCTTGGGAGCTTATACACTCTTGGGAGCTTATACACTCTTGGGAGCTTATACACTCTTGGAGCTTATACACTCTTGGAGCTTATACACTCTTGGGAGCTTATACACTCTTTGGAGCTTATACACTCTTGGGAGCTTATACACTCTTGGGAGCTTATACACTCTTGGGAGCTTATACACTCTTGGGAGCTTATACACTCTTGGGAGCTTATACACTCTTGGGAGCTTATACACTCTTGGGAGCTTATACACTCTTGGGAGCTTATACACTCTTGGGAGCTTATACACTCTTGGGAGCTTATACACTCTTGGGAGCTTATACACTCTTGGGAGCTTATACACTCTTGGGAGCTTATACACTCTTGGGAGCTTATACACTCTTGGGAGCTTATACACTCTTGGGAGCTTATACACTCTTGGGAGCTTATACACTCTTGGGAGCTTATACACTCTTGGGAGCTTATACACTCTTGGGAGCTTATACACTCTTGGGAGCTTATACACTCTTGGGAGCTTATACACTCTTGGGAGCTTATACACTCTTGGGAGCTTATACACTCTTGGGAGCTTATACACTCTTGGGAGCTTATACACTCTTGGGAGCTTATACACTCTTGGAGCAAGAGTAGATAGACAAGAGTGTGCAATTCCGGGATGGGTTGGCCCGCGGCGGAATTTTTTGTTGACGTAATCTTTTCGACGACGCACGCGCTGTGAGTCTTTTGGAAAGTTTTGCCTCGTGCACTTGGCCGGGCTTTACATTACAAAGTCGGTGCCCAGCACGTGCTCTCACACTGCTCTGGGGCAAAATGCGCGTTCTTCTGAAAAAAGGTGACGTCAACAAAAAATTCCGCCACAGGCGGGGGTATCTGCAGATTGTGCAGAAGAAATCCGGAGTTGCACACTCTTGTTTATCTACTCTTGGTATAAGGTAACTAGACACACTGGGACTTGGTTCTGCGCCGTAGTGAGAGTCTGCTGGAAATGCAGTTCGAAAACATTCTCCTTCAGTTTAGCTTTGTAAGTCCCTCAGTTGTACAGGTATGTATGTAAGGGACAAGTGAAAACTTCATGGTGTTTTGGCATGCATATTGCTGCAAGGTTTGTGTGTGTGTGTGTGTGTGTGTGCGCGTTTGTGTGTGTGTGTATGTGCGTGTGTGTGCGCATGTGTGCTTCCTTGTCTGTGTGTGTATCCACATGTGTACGTTCATATGTGTGTGTCCGTTTGTGTGTTTAGAGAGAAGTCGATGAGCCCGTGAGTCAAGGCATGAAGGCAGCGTTGGCCACCATTGACCGCAAGTTGATTATTGTGCCGCTGGCGTACGTTATCCTCCGAGTCTGGGGTCAGTACCGTACTGTGTTTTGTGGAGTACTGTAAGCAAGACCGCTGATATCAACGAAAATTTAATTCCAACATTTTAATTCGTTAAAATTTGAAGTCATTATGTACAAAACGATATCTACATGTGTAGCCATTTGCCGGTTTTGACGGACAGAATTCGAATATCTGGTCTTACAGTATACGCCGTACTGGAGTACAAGCTGCACTCAGATTTTTGTCACACAATACAGCCATCCAGCTTGTATGTCACCATTCATTCAATCATCGCAGTTTAAATCGCACTGCCATATTTGTTTCAAGTGCTGCTTGTATTTCGGAAAACGATGACCCGGGATCGGAAGGTATTTTAGTGTGGTACGGTCAGCCATCTGAAGTACAATTTACTCGTGGGGGAGTGGTGGCCGAGCCGGAAATTTTGGAAATTTAGATCCCAGATCAGTGTATTTTATTGATTCACGGGGTACTTGGGGCAAATAGTGGTACCGTCAATACCGCAGTGACCGTACCGTGTGCGACGCCCCTGAAAACGGTACTTGTATGCTGTGAACACAAATGTTCCCATACACCGGGTGCTGAACCAGTCATACAGACACAGAACTGAAGTGTTTCTTAAGGTGCGCACGCTGCACTGCAGCCACTCCATTACACAAACAGTACTACACCGTCATCGAAGCAAGTGGTCTCCTTGCTCCTATTTTCCTGATGATGGCTTCTGGTGAAAAATTTGATTGAGATAAAACGAATTTTCAGCGACGAGACGGCTTGCTTTGATGCTGGTGTAGTGTGCCCGTTGTTTCCGTGCAATGAAGTGCTTTTTTTCTTTTTTTTGCATGTCGAATGAACGTGTCCTTTGGTGTGCGTGCGTGTTGCCGTTCTGTCGGTTTATGTACACTTGGTTGATCATTTCATCGTGAAATCAAACTTCAACAGTGGATGCATATGTATGGCCACAGTGCTCCGCAAACATTCACCATTGTAAACTCGCTGGTTCTGAGAGATCGCAAAATTTTAGTGACGCCAACATTGGGCGGTTTATACTACGTTTCTCTATGACGACTCGTTTCACGGAAACACAACTTTTGTGTGTGTGCTGCTGATGTTTGCTTCTAGGTACCGTTCGAACGTTCAACTTCATCTTCAATCGCTACGGCGATGGTCAGGAGATTCCGCCAACCAGCCGCGGTCTAGGCGTGCTTAACTACCTGCAGGCACTTGGTGACAACGGGCAGGGTCTGGTCAACTTCCTGCTCTTCGTCGTCTTCACCAGGAAAGTGCGCGTCACGATCGGCGACTGGCTACGGTGCTGCACCTGCGCGTGCTGCGTGATGATACAGAAACGAGTGACTCGTAGTCATACGACTCGTACGACAAATACTACCCGTACACAAAGCACCAGTGGGTCGTTGAAGATCAGCAGCGGGAGAGTGGCCATGCTGGCTCCGAGCGAGCGCACTCGCTTGCTGCGGTCGCAGGGCGTGGAGCCGAGCCCGACGCTGATCCAGTCTGTCGACGATGAGCCGAATGCCGTGGTCACGATGTCCGTGAACGACGGCAATTCACGAGTGCCCGGTGTGGTATAGGTGTAAATTATGGAGGTGACCAGCCATTTGTGCTGGAGTTGACAGAGTCCCTCAGCCCGTCGACGAGCCGAGTGCCGTAGCTACGAGGTCCGTAAAAGCCGGTCATTCACGAGTCCCAGTTGTGGTATATGTGTATACTATGATGATGATGCGGCGGTTGTGATGGAGTTGGCCTAATCCAACACATAAGATGCGTAGCTCTCCTGGCTGTTACACGTGCTGTTGGGACTAGTATCATTGGTACTGTGGACATGGGTGCACGCATGTAGGCATGCGGGCACACACCTCTCTACCCCCCCCCCCCCCTCGTGCACACACGCGTGCACAACTGTGTTATCTGCAAGTCTGTGTACACTGCCGTGATGGACAGCACGATATCTTGCGTGAAGCTACATGTATGTAGAATGTCAAGACGTGTTCTCTTACTCACAAACCCGAGGTTATCCACTAACCAAGGTTTCACTGCTTGATGGTTGGTCATTTTCCTATGCACGCTGGTATCTTATAACCAAGCGTATACCGGTCTCTTGATTCCTATAATTATCATATCTTGATTCTTGATTTGAAGACGTGACGCAGCTCTGTAATACTGTCTCGGCGTTTGAACAGTAAGATTTTTACGCGGTGGTGTTGTGGATTCTTTATGTTCGTTGTAGTAATGCTACCTTTAAGATGTGTCGTATGTGTCACCTGCCAGCTCATGTAGAAATGTTCCCTTCAATGTGGGCAGTACATACACTTTGTTGTCGTGCTGTCGTGCCAGAGTTGAGCCGCTCATCGAGTCTGTATCCGAGACTCGGCAGGCTGTGTTTGTCACGTGACTGGACGTTGCTATGCGCTCATGATCCGTTGTTGTCCTGCCACAACATTGGTGCATCGCATGCCCTCTCATGTGACTGTGTGATCTGATGTCTTGCTCCTGCACACGATACTAATCATGCTCTACTCACCTCAGTCCTTTCAGCTGTACGTACAGAACACAGAATATTTATCTCACCAAAAGGACCTCCTGGTTTCATATTATAGGTATACTGAGAATATTATGTTTTATTAGAAGTTCCGGACGTGCAGTTATATAATTATTTGCCTACCATCCGGTCTGCTGCTGGTGCTGTTTTCTGTCCTTATCTCTTTAACTGTTGGTATTCTCAGTCAATTGGAAAACCTGGGTGGCAAATCGACTTGCTTTGCAGGTATGCCTGAGTAGTTGTGGACGGTGTGCTTGCAGGTTTGTGCCGCTGTGGGATGGGAGTGACGTGTCTGTCTGCGTGTGTGTTCGTCGGGAGGGGGGGGGGTGTGAACTTGCGTATGTGCATCATGCGTGTCGGGCTGTCTGTGTAAAGGTGTGTAAATGTGTGTGTGTGTGTGTGTGTGTGTGTGTGTGTGTGTGTGTGTGTGTGTGTGTGTGTGTGTGTGTGTGTGTGCGTGTGTGCGCGTGTTTGTGTCGGTGTGAGAGAGTTCACGCGATTGTGAGTGTACGTTTATGGATTCGATTGGTAATCCACGTTACACTTTGCCAATAAATCCGGCTCCAGGGTGGACATCATTCTTGTACATAAGTTGAAGAACGAAAGTGAGCTACAATTATGTGCAGGCCAGACTCCACTCATCCTGCACGCAGTTGTGCTCTAATCCACGCACATGGCGACTCAAACGTTATACGATCAAAAAAATCGATTTCGGTTGCCGAGAACGGAGCACTCATGACTCCGAACATGACAAATACTGTATGATGAATGTCAGGATAGGAGAGCGGACAACTAAATAATTATTGTGTGAAGTCTTTGGCTCATTGAATAGTTTACAAATGGGAGCGAATAGTCCGTGATGGCTGAGCATGCGTGGTGGGTGCATGACATACTGATGCAGCCCACGCACTGGATAGTTCAGTCAGGCATGCTCTCCTGATGATTACAGTAATGGAGCAGGCTTCGGAGTACTCGAGTGGAGACACTTCCACGTGAAATTGATTTCCAACGGACCCTATAATTATGTGTGTCTATATCATAATAATACTATCATGTTATCATAGATTTTTCAATAAAGGTCTTTGACACTACAGTCATTACCTGTATTATGGACATGTTCACGGTGAACCGCTTATGTACAAAAGGCTTGGGAATAAGGATAAACCTCATGGTGAAGGGGATTATTATGCCATGAAAGTATAAACTTCCCATATATTACCAGTCAATTATTATGTGTGTCTAATTATCTGTAACATTGTGAAGGGTGCCATTCGGTTGTTCAATACTGCAACACTATCTCTTCCACTGCTCCCCCACGCGCTCTCAGCCGACACATGGCCACCCTTGGTAGCCATTACACACACGAACAATTCCAAACGACGAAGGAGCTACGTGCTGGGAGCGCATCAAGAAGAGGAGGCGATATTGTTGTGTCTAATTGTTACGATGTAAAAGCTAGAATTCACCACAGGAACACTAGGATTAGATCAGACAACACTGTACCAGCACATGGCAGTCATCATGTGCTGTGAAGTATAAGCAAATTTGTTGTTTTCGCAATCATCCAGTCAATAAAGTCAATAAATTACAACTCAGGGTCATGAGCCGAGTATGGCAAGAGTGCCGGTCACCGCGAGCACTGCTGTTAGTATCAGCTCGCTGGTGTGCTGCTGTGTGCGGGGTGCAGAGCTGTACGATGTGTCGGGCGTCTCCTACGCAAAGCACGGAGAAATGATCAAACAGCGACAGGCATGACGAGGGGAAGACACTGGTTCGAATGCATCATACCTTCAGCTCGTTACCAAGTCCGTACGCGATTATGTGCTCTTTGAGTCGTGTGCATTACTGGGGAGAGAGGGGGGGGGGGGGGAGGGGGGGCGTTGATAAAGGACATTAGAGAGGTTAAGATGCACGTTATTTCCGACGTGACACGCAGTTTCACGTCAAATTTGGCGTAAAACTGCAAATTTCGACGTGAGCTGCAGGCCACTCGCGTTGTTTTCCAAAGTGCGAGCCAAATAACGCGAGCTGAACTTTCGCGGCACATCAGAAATAACGTGCATGTTAACCTCTTCAGTACATCCATCTTACTCCCCTCCCCCCCCCCCCCCTCTCTCTATCTCTCTCACACACACGCACACACACACACACACACACACACACACACACACACACACACACACACACACGCTTATCCTCTCTAGTTTCTGGGTAAGATCCCCATGGGTAAAATCCCCCCCCCCATCAGGTGGGTAAGATCCCCCTCTAGTAAGTAAAACTCCCCTGCTCATACATTGTATGCACAGGGATCACGTACCTGCGTTAGCTGTACTCCTGGCGTGGTTTCGTTCCGCGGTGCAACTGTGCTCATGCTGCTGCCCTGCACCGGCGGGGGTGCTGGCGTTGTCTTTGGCCATCCGGTGATTCTCTCCTCCGGTGCTATTGTGGCCCTATCCACGGGAAACAAGGTGGGCTTTTCCAGATCCGGTGGTGTGTAGACTACGGGGTTCCTCTGCAAACAAAACACAATTCACAAAACCAATTCAAACAATTGGCCGAATCGATGCAATTAGGAAGCCGGTTATAAGGACTTGCCTGCTACCTTGTTAATCACCATTGTATTCGACTTGAAAAGTGTTGGTACGAAAGGCCTAGTCGAAACGATATGACTTTTGTGCTTCGTGTGCTGATTTGCTTTTCTCCAGCCAAGAATCTATTTAACTAGGAATACTCATGTTACACTCTCATCTACAAGCTTTATCCCAGTTTTTTTCCCGTTAACCCATACTATATGTAAATGTACTTGATATGCTGCCCGCAATCGTTTCATTATCTAGCTTGAAGGTGTGCATAAAGACAAAACAGTGATGTCACACAATAACGCTACATCCTCACTACACTCTCTAAAGCCGGTCTATGGGCTACCGTACATCAATCACTGAAAACAAAGTGGAATTGTACAGTCAGACCTCAGTTATCCGGTCCTCTTTTATCCGGATCCCTCGCCAGCCGGAAGAAAATAACTGGTTACAGATGTACAACATACGTGATGCAACCAACATAATCGGTGTTCGGTTATCCGGTTCCCTTGCCTATCCTGATATTTTGTGGAAAACGGATGTGTGCGGTTAAAAGAAAAGGCCCATCTTCAGGATATGTATGGTTAAAACCGATCGCTACAGGGGAATCTGCTTTTAAAATATGCGGATTCCATTGTGGCCATCCATTATGACTATACCATTATCATATTGAGAAACACAACAGCCCAGGCAACTGAAACTTACACTTGTCACAAACCGTGGGTCATACGGCCCCCGGGTCGGCGGGCCCAGCTGATCGCCTCGTGACCTGGGAATGGGCGGACAATCCTTGGGCAGGACGCAGCTGCGCCCCTTGCGAACATAGCCGTTCTGGCAGATGCAGACGGGCTGCTCCAGGGTGGCACCGGGCGGACAGTACAGCGTTCCCAGGCGTAGCAGCGTGTGATTAGTGCACGTGAAGTGGCAGGTCTGAGGTGAACACGTGGCGGTGAAGTTCGCCGGACACCCGATAGGCCCCTCGCTGATTTGTCCTGGATCACAAGCACAAAATTAATACTACTTCAAGTGTTCGTCCAGGGAATGCTAATCTAACTCGTGTTCATTGTAATAACGTTATTGTTTGGATGCCAAAAAGATTGACAGAGCCCTGTCATTGGGAATGGTGACAAATACGATATCCGTCCCGAAATTCAACTGCATTATTTTATCCCTGGCCCCAGTGAAGATAATACTTATGAAGTAATAGTTCATACGCAGGCACAACGACAGTGCTGAGATCGTTGGTAACAGACCCAGCATGAATGCAGCCACCAGCCGGACTAACTGGCACACACACACGCGCACCCGTGGATTTGCAAAACTCAAAACACATGCACAAACACACACACACACACATACACACACACACACAACATCTACGTTGCTGGATACCGTCAGAACAACACAAGGCCTAGCCATACATACATGTTCACCTTAACGGAGGGATCAGCACAATCAAGCGCAAACCCTCGGTTCCATACTTACTCAGTTCAGTGGCTTCTGGTGAGTCAGCTAATGGCAAAACAATCCGGGAGCCTGCGAGAAAGAGTCACATAAATTAGATACTGTAAGATCAATAATGCTAACGAACATTTAATTCTAACGATTGACGAACTTAAAAAATTCGTTAACATTTGAAGTCATTATGTGCAGAACAATATAAACATGTAAAGTAATTTGCTGGTTTTGAGACAGAACTCATTTGAATTTCACCACGCTAACCCACAGAAATCCAGAGATCGCTAAATTTTATTGACGTTAAAATATCTGGTTTTACATTAAAAGATAATGTTTTGTATATCCTACTTAAATGCGAAACCTTTAGAGACAGCAGGTGGCTTCACTCCTATGCATGCAGAATGCAGACTTGTTCTGATTCATGACATCATTATGATTGTAACTGTGCTGCTCAATGAAATCCGATCGCGTAAGTCAACTATGCCACTAAGCAGTGTGCTAACTTAACTCAGAAGGATTCGGATTTCATTCAGTAGCACTTAATATTAGAGGAGCATCATGGTGATAGCTAGAAAGTGTGCCATGCACCTGTTACAGCTTAGGTAAATAGGCGCGTAGCACCGCCGTCGGAGGTGGTTCGGCAGGAGGGGGGGGGGGGGGGGTCGGGGGTCCATCGCGCAAATTTAGAATTAGGGTGCAAAATCCTACATTCTGGGCACTTATGCCATTGTGTTTTAAAAAAATGGTCCGGCCAAAGCCGAACCAAGCCGGACCAGCTGGACCGGCTGCTAAGCCCCTGGTAAAGGTGAAGGTAACCATAGCCTATGTCATACATAAAGTGAGTTGCGCATTCACTACACACACACACACACACCATTCACACCGGTTAGGTTTCCTTCTACGTGTTCGTTGCCATCTCTTCAGGAGGATTTTACTGGCAAAGCTAGCTGTAACTATAGCACATAGTCAATTCTGACCGACCGTAGGAATGTGAAATGAAAGGTGAGAGCCAATTGCGGCAAACTATCCAAAAACAGTACAAACATGCAATGGGTAAGAAAACTTGCGAGAGTAGAAAATAGCTTACACTTTCTCTTGCGCACACACTTAGTGCCATGACGTACGTAGCCAGTGTCACACTCGCACCCGGGCACGCAGCGACGCGAGCAGAACGTCGTGCCCGTACCCTGGCAGGTGTCGTGGCACGGGCGAATGCAGCAGGACGACGTGCTGTTCGACGGACACGACAACGCTATCTGTGAATCTGCGACACGGACAAATAAACATAGAACACAAAAGAATAGTGTGTGACGTGAAACAGAATGATGGACATAGAACACGGGAGAGCAGGCCCGCCGGACCAGGTCCAGTTGGTCCGGTTTTTATCGGTCCAACATTTTGGCCACCAACATGATTGTGTTTAGTACTGTGGAGGGCATGCACAATGTACGTATCTAACGTTTCGATACCCAAGGTATGAAAGGCCACAATACTACGGGGCCTATCAAAAAAAATTCTGCGGCTCTGAAGAGTATAGTAGTACTTTGCTAGAGATGGACACGCATGTGCAGAAGATGGGTGAACTTTGTATGATCCCGGGTAATTCTGTAGTATTAATTATAGTTTGATTCCAAGCAATCCATGGCTGGGGTAGCCAATGACCACTTTGTGTGGCAATAACAGGGTTTTATAAAGCCAACCACGGCTGAAACTTCTTATCCGAACATGCTATAATGACACAACGTGGACGGCAATTTCTGAGGTCAGAATTTCGCCTCCGGATCGCACAGCAAGATACTCGAGCAGCAGCCCAAGTCTCTTTCTACCTTCTGTGCAGGATACATTGTATGTGCTCATTGTCCACGAGCTGAACACACAATCATTGAATGTGTTATTTTGTGCTGCAGTCATTGCACAGTGATTAGCTCATCACTAGGGCTAAGGGCTATGCAGTAGATCAGTGATGGACTACAGTACTAACAGTCGCCGAAGAATTCGGGGGTCAGCCTCCTAGCCTAGGCCGTTCAAATTTTCATGTACGGCAGTCTATGCGCAGTTGAGTCACAGTGCATGCATTGGTATGCTGTGCTTGGTGAAATTCTGGCCTGTTCGTTCTTCGGCACTACGGTCTTCGGCGCTACGGTCTCCGCCACTCAACAGTACCACTGTATGATGTATCCACTGCACTGGATCACACCGTAGCAAGTGTGCGGCTCACAAAACTCAAAATGAACGCTCGATAAGATACTGTCTACATCTGTCATATGGGCCTAGTTACTGCATAGCCAGAGGCAGCTGGTTACTCATCCGAACACAATAGTCATTCCCATGCCATGTCCCAACTCTCCACTAGTACAGATACTCGAAGTACGGCAAAGTTTTTGTGCTGGTTGGCGTGGCATCCTGGTCAAGTAATAGTGACGTCATTCGAAAATGGGTGCGAACCAAAAAATGTATAATCACTGCCGACCAGGTATGTACCGGATCGGGCGCAGCGACCGTACGATGCGCTCTTTCCGTAACCCTGTCGGATACAGCACATCAGTTCTTCCCCGCAGGGGACATTCACGATAAATATACAGCGGACCTGCGCAAGCTTTCCTTTGCCTGTGCACGAGGTACAGCCACCGCTTCCCGCGAGCTAACGATAACAGTTTGAGTTGTTACGAAAAATGTCGCATTCTTTTATCAGCAACGAAATTACTTACTAGTAATACTATAGTAGATCACGTCTATCCACCTAGCCTCCTAGGCCGATAGACTGATATGTCGATCTTTTCGCAAAGTGTGGTCAGCGAAAGTGCCAGTACGCGGTAGCTAAGCGCACTTGGCCCGTAAAGCCTGGTTCACACTAGGCCGATTTTCCGGCCGATACTCCGACACCGACTCCGACACGGAGTCTGCCGACTGTGTCGGATGAGTCGGACTAGCTGTTCACACACAAAGGTGGGCAATTTCGTTTGTACTTTAGTTGTACATGTAGGCTTGTCTGTTACACACGTACACGCGGTACACTGCCACTAGACAGTAGACGCTAGCTAGACAGCGGAAATGAGATAGTTTTTACACGAGCCACAAAGCCAAAGCGGCAAAGGTGTGAAAGGGCTAGCGTCTACTACAGTACTAGTACTAGTACTGTAGTACTAGTAGCGATCCAGTGCAGCCAGTTCACATGGTTCACCATGTTCACGGTCTGCACCAGGGAGTCGTAAAAGCCTCCCTGGTCTGCACCATGCACCAACGCTCTCCGCTGTCATGGTGAAAAGCCTACAGTGATTGGTCCGGTGCATGCTCCATCACGCGCAAGCACTAAAATTCGGCCGGCTTTTCGCCTAAATATCGACCAGTCGATACTTGGCCGAAAACTAGTGCGACAAGAAGATTTGTCGGAACCCTGTACGACAACACCGTTCACACTACGCAATTTTCGCCCCGATCTTGAGGATTTTTCGTACGAGTCCATGTCGGCCGAAAAATCGGCCTAGTGTGAACCAGGCATTAGACCCGTCCGGCCGTCAGCAGCGCTAAGTGCGACATGAAGGACGACAAGGAAATACGTCCACTGCCCGCTACCCGCGTTCAGCGTAACTGAATGTAATCTTTCCGTTTCAGCATCCATCTTCCTGCTTCGTGGTTGAGCCTTCCCACACTGAGCCCCAGGCTATTCCGCTGTCAGAACAAATTCATCGGAAACTCAATATTCAGACATGCTGTCAAGATGAACCTTGACGAAACGCAATTTTCCGTATTGGCGCGTCAGAGCAAAGTGCAGAGACTGGAACATCACGAAAGGTTTGCCCCCTGAGAAAAAATGGTGCGTACACTAAAATTGTGACACATGCACAAGGGATTGAGCGAGCCGCGCGTGACCATGGTGACAGCCTCACATCACAATCATCATAATTATCGCTGTTCATATGAAATGTAATGATTGTACGTACTTCCTGCGCATACACGTACCCATTCGATCGTCAACGACGCGTTACGTGAGATGAAGCGAGACGTTACACATAATATCGGGTGAAGAAACATGGATTTAGTATCTGGAATTTCGCGGGTGCCTGCACACTTACAAACGCCTTTCGAGCTGGGAGCGGCACAAATACTATGCAACTAAGTTTCTAACAACCCGTTACCTGTCACTGCTTGAGAATGTGTGTACAGTGCTCTAGAGTAACACACAGTGTGAGACTGTGACACATCCAAGGTAGACATTGTCGCCAAACGTGATTAGACGTCGCCAGGTCACACCATGATGGTTCAGACTGGTCTACGTTCACGCCACTCGCTTCGCTAGGGTTGCCATACGCTGCTATGCCTGGGGCAAACTTACTATGATGTGCTGCGAATTCCACCCCACCTGTGGAAATGCATGTGGTGCTCATGAAGTTTGCGTTCAGCTCTGTCTCGAATGTCAACGTTCTATTAAACATGATTGTATGCGGAAAGTGTCAAAACTTTGGTGCTACTTAGTATTGTATGTGATGTGGATGGATTCAGACATCTAGACGTAGATTGTCCAGTATGGTGCCAGTGGATATCCTAGGCTGGTGGATATCCTAGGCTAGTGGATATCCTAGGCTGGTGGATATCCTAGGCTAGTGGATATCCTAGGCTAGTGGATATCCTAGGCTGGTGGATATCCTAGGCTAGTGGATATCCTAGGCTAACAGTTAGTGGATATCCTAGGCTAGTGATGCAATAGTCAGGGATTAGTACAATACCCTCTCTATGGTGATGATCATGCAAGTAATTAGTTGAGCAAGTCGACTGCGTGCATTGGACAACAGTTATTTTAAAAATAGTTTTAGTCTGGTAGGTCGTCATAATTATTTTCTCGATCTCCATAGCTAATGTTCAAGGCTCCTTCATGTGCAGCGCGGGGATTGACGTTATGGCGCAAGGTACCAGTGACTTCGTCGGCAGCCCAGTTATGCAACACGACAGGAGTAAACCTGGCAATTGTACCAGTGATTGTAAGCTTCACTCAAATGCGAGTTGCATTTGGCACCCCACGAGACTGACTTTGTTTACAGCCTACAGACTAGTCTGTCTTAGAAGACTGTACCACTACTACTACAGAACCTGTCCTTGTACGTGACGTTCCATATACCTGAGGCGATGAGATTCCAACAGCACTCTGACATTGCATAGTCGCACAGCCACTTAATTGGCAGCCGACCCGCACCTCAAACCCAAAACTCTAAAGTCTTCCGCGGTGACAGCGCGCTTGATGCAAAGTCACCATGCTGATATCCCGTTTTAGTCTCGACGCCAGTCACTGCTGTCAAGGAACATTATCAGCTCGTAATGATCCGCACGAACTTACTTTCTCCAACAGCGGCGTCAACTGGCATCCCATCACAATGACACGCAGAACACATAATCTTGCCGCGCAGTTAGTTATAGCTTTGTCAGGAAGTCATGGTTGCGCGGCGTTCTCGACTTTCACCATTGCAGCTCCTGCCATCTTGAGAACTACAGTACACTTGAAGCCCCAGAGAGACCTCAACCAAGAAACAGTATTGCCTATCGCTGACACGATCGGCGAAGAATGTACTTCTACTGTGATAGGCTAAGCTCTGTAACTAGGTTTTGCTGCTCTTTTTGACACCAGCAATGCTCGATGTATCCTCAGGGGGGGCAGAGGAAGAAGTAATAGTTGGCGAGTGGATTAAGGCGACAGGTGCGATTGCAAGTCGAGGTTCACGCGAGCCGCTCGACGTGTGTACCTCGTACCTGACGCGGAAGGAACGTCGAACCACAGACATTGGTGTGAACACGAATGCACTCGAACACGCACTCACAAATGCGCACAGTCGCACGGCAGACAATGATAAATGTACCAATCAACCACGTTTGTGTACGTGCTAGGAGCACAAACACTTCCTAGAGGTGCCCGTCGATGGTTGTCTGGGGTCAAGGAGTTACAATAACCCCCAAGCTCACGAGCAGAGCAACCCAGACGTCTACTGGTCCAATAACGTGGCCGAAACGGTATCTATCCTTTTGGCTTTCACACGTCGAGTTTCTTGCCTACAAATGCCATCTATTCTCCTGCGTGCACGGATCAGGTGTATCTATTTGATGTACAATAATGTCATATATAATCATGTACATGCCAGTAATCGTGTAGTCCGTTGACTACACAGATATGCACAGTATTTAAGTGGAGGATATAGCCCACCACACATACGATGTATTATTCATAGTGACATGATAATGATCGGATATGGGCGAGTTCAGCTCTCTGAAAACTTGCGACCACTCCCCGTGGATAAATGCTGAGTTCTACTACTCCACGTGATGATACGTGTCGAGTCTCTGCCCTCACGCAACCTAACACTGCCCGATATTGCAGCGCTGAAACCTGCGTCTACGATCCTGAAGCACACTGAGCTGACATTGTTATTATGATGAGCTCTCTGGGCAATCTGACAATTACTTCAGTATATTGTAATAGTATTATGATGTAGCATGCCAATTTGCGGATGGCTACAACTCCCATGCATGTACTTTGAAGCACCACTGTCGCATGAGCATACAAACATCATCAGGATGTAGAGGATTGGCTACAGGATGCCAGCACTGTTTAGGCCGACGTGCCGAGGACACAGGCCGAAGCTACTGAACAAAGCAAGCTACATGATAAGGCAACCGGCCAGCGTGGTCTTCCGTTGCGTCTTCGCTTCTCACCTCGCCACCTCGTTCGGAGGCACTTTGTGCAGCGTGTGGCTGCTGCTGACCTCGTTCTCCTGAGAGACTTGAGTAGGTTGTGTAAGAACGTGAAAACCTGTTCAACGTCGTGAACACAATGCCTGACGGTTTTCATGGCATTTTCGATTCGCAATCACAACGAGGCACCCAGAACAAGAGGGGGACGTAGAAACAACGCGATAGAACTCCAACCCCAAGATTGATAACAAGATAATTTCTTACCGAACCCTTGATTATCAACCCAATCCTAGCAGCAATAGTGTACAATGTACATCTCCTGGAGTAATCCATAATATTATGGGATATTATCTCAACGGTGACAATCATGCACGACTGACATTAGTGGCGAAAGCGAGCAGGTACTGAGTATGTATTGTTTGTACTGGGGACACAGCCCTACTATGTGACATGTGGAGACAAACACAAAACAAGACACAGAGGATGTAGGGACGACGTGCCGATGTACAGGGAGCAACTCGACCGACCAGAGGTTGCTGCCTGTAGATCGTCCAGGGCGTGCGTGCTGTTCCCAAACGTTAAACTCTCCTTTGCATTACATCATTCAACAACTGCCCTGCTCCTTCAGCGATCCTCTACTCTTCCCCCCGCTACACGTACTGGCCTCCAAGGACGCTGCACACATATCCTGGCTTAGATGACTTGTAGAACCAAGAGTACATGACCATGGTTATGTACTCTTGGTAGAACTAATCAGTCATCCGATTGGTTTGCCTGAGGTTCGTCTGAGGTTCGTTGTTGTGCCTGGAATGAGTATAATTATGTAAAACCTAGCTCACGATCCAATGGTCCATGGCGTTTGCCAAGAGAGGTGAAGTTAGTACTCGCAGATACCCTAGATGGAGTGTTTCTTCTGAATGTTGCTTGATATGCTCAAACGTGAAAAGCTCGAACTCTTGCATTTGCTGATTGCCCGATGGTGAAATATGTGATGGGTCTTGTGCGAATTTCGATTTGCACTGGACACAATTGGTGCTCTGTTTGCGTATCATGAACGCACGGTTTCCAACACCAAGTTGCCGGCCATCTTGGAAGGCCGATCTCAGGAGTTAAATTCGGCTATTACATTTCATGTGCTAAAGTGCATCATCAAAATTAAATTTTGTCTTATCAGCACACTTTGCAGGGAATCAATTTCGTAGAACAAAACACACTGCTCCAACTTTCCCCCCTTTTGTGTTTGAGGCGTTTTATAAGCACAGCCCTTGGGCTAACTATCAATACAAGCTGGGAAGTCTGCACCCATCACAAGGTCGGTCACTGGCATTGTTGAAGTCAATCATGATCGATCTTTAGACACATTACACTGCATTATGTACTTACGCGAAGCTGACGCAAGATCCGCCGACAGAGATACCACGACGAGCACGGAGGCGAGGGCAAACATTTGATTATAGGCGCCACCGAATACAGCCAATACGCTGGCAACAGACATTGTGAACTCTTTTATCGATCTGACAGGATTAAAATTGAAAACGTCTCCTCAACAAAGAAAGAGGTGAATGCTGAATCTACAGAAGTGCTGGGTTCCTTATGCGTGTTCAAACTGACGGATGGAGTGTGTGAATTTGACACGGCGGGCGCGCGATCAAGTGCAAGCATCTCCTTTCCTGCGCTCATAGATATAGCATCAGAGCGTGAGACTTATCGAATAACTTGATGTCCTCAGTTGTCCGAAGCTAGTCCCTGTGGGCCGTGGCGCTGATTATGCATCCAGTTGCTCTGGGGCAATACCGCACTACCTCTTCAACACAGAAGGCCCGTTGACGAGCGCACCCGAACGACTTCCGTGGGCTCGCGCTGGACGCGTGACAGGTCGCTGGAATCGCCTGTCGACATGTCCCAGAGAGAGAGAGAGAGAGAGAGAGAGATCGGGGCCAGTGGCAGAGCTGCTAAATATTCGCTGGTCGAATTCACACCCCCTCTTATCGCTCGCCTCCACCTAGTTTCAAGCGTGAAGAGGTTTGTTAGACATTGCACTGGGAACATTACAGCTAATCTATCTATAATCATGATCACTGATCTGGGGCAATAATGGTGCATCCGCAAATAGCAGTCGACACTCGTGCGTATTCGTAAGCATATCACTCCACACTGGTCCAGCGTTCTCCCTGACCGGACCATTGACCTGAGAAGGGTTGGCCTGCACCTTTAAATTTGAGTGCAATGGTGCTAGACGTATACG
>NC_088651.1:10826231-10861231 GCF_964019385.1 Sycon ciliatum | reverse complement strand
GGTCGGATTTCACTTGCAACCTGTGCATCAGAGGTTTGCCCTTAGGAAATAGAGGTAGTATACATCTATCACACAACCGTAAAGGGCAGCTCTTTTGGTGCTAACTCCACTCAGCGAATGCATCTACACGGGTCGCATGATGTCGGTCATTGTTGTTCCACTGCCCTCAGTGCTAGCGCCATGATCACGTTCCACACAAATGAGTTACATGTGCATGGCCAAAATGTGAACACCACTTACTTACGAGAGCGTGTTGAGATGTCAAGCACTAGCTGACTGATTTTGAAGAATATTGATCGTATTATGTACATGTAATTGTACATTAAATCACTTTTCCTGTGACTTCATATTTTGTTGAACGTTACTCTGATCCTCTACTAGGACTGTGGGTAGGCTTTGACAAAATAATGCCAGCAGAAAACTTGATGGGATTTGGTACTTGTTTGTGGTGTGTGTTTACCATGCTCTGTATGGATGATGAAGCTCAAGGAGCAGAATTCGTGTCTTTTATCGCACTAAATCAGCACCTTCTTTTAGGCTATGGTGCGCAAGCCCACGTTAACGCCGAGACCATAGGTCGGTGTTGTGGGCTTGCCTCACCAGCACAGGCTTGCTTTGCAGCCCCTACTCTCCCTGCTGTTTTGTTATTGTATAATCTGTTGTCTTTTCCCCTTCTGACGAGTACTAGTAGGTTGTGTACTTGGTAAGAAAATCGAGGATTTGCCTGCTATAAGCTTAAACTATGATTCCGCCAGCTTCACTGCTTCTCCAGCAGAATTTGCCAGATTTTCTAGCCTCATCCGCCAAGGCCTAGTTACGGGCACAGGAAACCTGCTCTATGAAGTAGCTCCAATCTACCAGGCTGGAAGAGCAAGCGCCATTCCTGGTGCAGTTCAGCTGCGGTGGAGGCGCTCGGCTTCTTGCGCTGTGATCGCCGCACTTGCTAGAGTCAACATGCCCTCAGGGCCATGCGGCATGCCACAAACTACGCACAGCCGAACTGCTGCTTGCTGATGATAAGGACCCGTGGCGTTAGGAATTGAGATCGACCGAAGTCAGTAAGTACTGTATTCGTTGATACCGCTCCGCGCACAACAGCAGCAGAGCAAAAGAGAGTGTGCCTGCAAGTGTGCTGAAACAATCTTCGAAGTCACTTCACCCGTGAAGCTGTGATCATCACATCAGGTTGTCTGTATTCTGCCGTTGAACACTGTGAGTTGCAAAGACTTATTATTGATTGCTCCTTACACATCTCCTCCTCCAGGATCCCCTGGCCCTGTTCGTATCCCTTAGCATTTTCGTACGATTAGGCATTAGGCATTATTCTATATTTCCACGATGGCCCATGGCCAATAAGGAAGATACACGAAATTGTGATTCAAATCAGTCCACAACCATGTAAAATCAGTCTAGCAAGTAAGGAAGCCAACATACTGCAGAGGGATGGGGTTACAGTGGGGTTCAGTGTGAGCTACTACAGGAGCATATGACTGTATGATAGAATGAGGCTAGACGGCATTGATTTAAACGCATGCTTGATTTTTGTTTCACGCAGGTCGGGGCGGGGGGGGGGGGGGGAGGGTAGTTGGTTGAAACTGTGAAGGGACAGGTTGATGAGTAATGTCAACAAATGAGCTATGATACCAGCAGCAGTTGGCTGGCATGGCAACGTATTCTGTTGCGTAATTTGGAATTTGAGCAACACACCCACTGGCACTGGGGCCATTTGAACGGCAACACGAAAGCTTGATTCACACTGAACCACCATGTTGTAGGTGTCCATGCATGTCAACATTACACTACATGCACTGTGAAACCGTTTTCATAATCCGAAGTCACGTGGCATGTCCTGACCGCGTTAATGCCCTACCCACCAGCACACGATCCTTGCATACACGTACCCTTGCCTTCTTTTTCGTCCGCCAGGGAAGTGGTTGGTTGTTGGTGAATGATGTGAAGGCATGTCTGCAGTGGAGTGGAGTTTCTGCCTCTCCATATACATGTATTATATTAGACTGAAGGATCAATTTTGATGTTATAATGTGGTCGTGTTCCCACGAAGTTCCCGTCTATTTTTGGCCATCCCCTGGCTGCACATTGCGCGGGTAACTGAACACATCTCAACAGTGTCAACGTTAAGTCATCGTTTTCCGTCGGGCGGGCTCAGTAACATCGGTATGTATGCCCTGGGGAGACTTCTCGACAGCTCGCCTCGACCATGGTACACAAGGTACGCAGAACATGGAAATAACTGTTGCTGATTACTAGGTTTCAAGGGATAGTTGTTTCGCGTAATGTCGGGCAATGCCGAAGAATTCGCCCAGTGACAGGTAACATGTGCCGATTCGATGATTTCTATGATAGTGTAGAACGATGTGATAGTGTAGAACCAACGCAAATGGCTAACAGTCACCTGGAGTGGTGATTTATGGCAGGGGGAATTTGCAACCTCTCTCACTCACTAGTAATAGGGGTCGCGATTCGATAATGCATTACACTTTCTTCGTCACGCTAGCAGAGCAAAAAAATTAATGGTAATCGAACAACAGCAGAGTACACGGATGCGGCTTTACTCTTGCAGCTCAAAGCTCATCTCAACTAGGATCGCGCGATGTCGTTGTGCCACTTCACCGCAGTGCTCGCCACCGCAGCGCTGTCGAGTTGAAGGAAAACTAATCGATTGCTGTAACGATTGCCACCTTTCCGTGTGCGCGTGTACGTACCACTGTACCGTGTCAAACACCCAGCTACTTCACCAACTGTGAGCGTCATATGGGGGAACTCAACGATCGCTAGATAAAAATAATTACATCCTGAACACAAAGTCACACAAGGATTCTAGGGTGATTCACAGAAGTGTGATCGTCACCCGATAACAGGTCACTACTAGTATGTAGTCTTGCAAACCCATTGACTTGGTGCATGCCAGAAATAGATAGGAGCTTGCACAACAGGGGGACGAACTTATCACGGGAAGTTTGTTTACGCTTCAACAGTCGAATAGCAGTTGGCTTCACTATGACCAGGTCTTGTGTGTGAGCAGACCTTTTGCTCGGTACTACTAGTATTGCTAATGGATGCGCTCGAACAAGTGAACTCTGCGTTTATGCCCAGGTCGTTCTGATATATCACGTAATACCTCTCTCAAACACTTCCTCTGCAGGCAGCACGCAATATGGCGGCACTGAACGAGGTCCATCAAGAGACGAGCCAATCCACGTGCTGCGCATTCCACGTTTGGGCTCCGTTTATAAGACAGCTTCGCACCTGTCTTCATAGCGTGGACACCCCAAGTTGCCTGAAGTTGGCCGCCATCTGGAAAAGCCCGTTTCTTGGCACTGACGAACTGCATGGAGAGGTCGGGTGTACCATGCCAGTTCCTTAGCATACTCTTTTGTTCCTGTTGCTGAGGTCGCAGGCAATCAGTTCACTCCATTAACCGCCAAAGCTTGTTAGAGGAGGAGACAATGAACACAAATCAGAAATGTTTAGTTGGTTAGATAAGTAACAATTAGCTTTCCTTTCCAACGTACATGTATAATATGCTTCACTGGAGAGAGAGTGGCAACATGTCAACTCTACACAGTTGCAGCAATTGCTCTTTGCATACCCTTCCCGTCCTCTACAATCATGTAGACTCTCTACATGCACATGTAGTTCTAAGACGCTATTGGGGAGAAAAAACACAGTGCAGTCCAGCCCGACCATGTTTGGGTCGGGGACTTTCGATAGCGGAAAACCCCTACAGCACATCAAAACTGGATGTTGGTTGGTTGATGGTGATACCAAGACTGGCAAGAGTACAATGATTGTCATGCGCATGTACATTGTAAGTTCCAGGGAGCTTGGTCTGAATCATGTACAACGTACATGGACACGTACATGTACATGTTGATGGCGTACATGTACATATACATGTACGTGTAAATCACGAAGAAGTGTAAAAACAACAGAAACATGATTAACCAGAGGAGTGGTGTGACCAATCGAGAAACCGTTCAACATGCCATTAAGGCACCCATTTTGATAATCCAGGGGATGGCCCACGCCTGATACTGCCGTTGCATTATAAATCATACGTGATGACTGACCAGGGAGCTTGGTATACTCTTGCGTCTTGGTGGTACTCGTACCAGCGCACGTATTGCTATTTACCCCCTTGTTTTTCAATATTTCATGATCCATTTTTCATTGCCTCCCCGGGCTAACTTCCATCTGTCTGTTTCTGGCTAGTATCAGTTCTATCACACTTATCAACTTTCCTTATTGGCGTCACGTCATCGTGGAATAAAACATGTTTTAATACGCACTACATTAGTACCCCCCCCCCCCCACACACACACACATGTACAGACATGTACGTACACACACACACACACACACACACACACACACACACACACACACACACACACACACATACACACACACACACACACTCATTTATACAAAGAATAATAATAATGTATTGTACGTGTACGGTATATTGGATGTTTACGGACGAACTAACCGGAGAAAGAAACTCCATGTGCTTATACTAGTAACCGGAGAATTCATGATTAAAAAAAGGCGACAGGACAAAATCATCTTCACCCCAACCACAGGCTTTCAGCAACGGCCAAACCTTGTGAACACAGGAGGGGGAGGGGGTGCATGTACATGCAGGTAAAAGCGCATTGCATGATGCTTCCTGAAAACAATCTTGAGTCAGCTAGCACTGGGCCTGCAATGCGTGTCCCAGTGAAGTCCCCAGAACTACATTGTACATGTAACATTACACGGCAGAGCAGGTCGCCTAGGCACAAGATCAGTTGTTGCAAGGAGACACTAGTACAATGTTCATTGTACACCATTGTCTGTGCTGTAGACGCCGGCATGGGGCATGCATACTTGCAGAACAATCTGATATTGCTGCCAAATCGTCATGGTAACGACACAACTACACCAGTACACTGACTGTCTAGTATGTCTGAGTATAGTATTGTATTGTATTGTATTTTATTGTATTTATTTTACTTCGGTGGCTCAATAGAACAATGTACTACCACAAAGAGGCGCGAAAAACCGATCATAGGGAGATAAAAAGGAAAAAGAAGGGGCAAACCAGCTATGCCTGGCTTGAGCATAAAGTGCTAGAAGCAGACAAAATATAAACGTAAATAACTGAAGGACTAATGGAAAAGAAAGGTACAAAGTCGATAGAACCAACAACCATGAGTTACACAATATTCAGTGCGGTGTGCAGCACCTCGATCCCTGTAGTAGCACATGCATGTACATGTACATGTACATGTCATATACATGTACAAAGATCATGCTCAAACACCACCACAGCTCATAAAAAGCAACTGATATGCGAATTGTTTGCTCCTTGTAACAAAATATGCTACATTTGGTGCTTCATACTTTTTTGAAGTACTACCTTGAGTCAAAATGACCAAAATGTGGGAAAATATGCGCAAGCATTTTCGGGCCCTCCCTAGTGCAATGTTCTCAAGACAACGAAGTAGTCCAGGCGTCAGCTGCTCGACAAATGTCCAGTCGTCAGAAAAGCTTTATTGTGTTCGAGACGAAGGGGTCCAGCACTAGTTCTAGTCCCTGGCGACACGACTTGGAGATGGCTCCTACTTGCACTGAGATCGAAGAAAACACTTCTCGATCGGGACAAATGCTGAAATCATGCAAGCCCTGGTAACTGTTGCTTAGCCGCGGTACTCCGTGTAGATATACATGTAGTTGTCAGAACACTCCCTGAAATCCTCGCACGATTGTGCTGTGTTATAAAGTTTTGCACCGGACCAGAGCTCGTAAACATGCCGGCCTAGCTCCAGGCTAGTAATTAATTTAGTTGTGACTCTGGCGTGGAACACGTGCTACGCGGATTGTGTAACGAATTCGACAACTTGTCCACCTGCATGCGCGATGCGACATCAAACCTCTCCAAGAGACGGGATGATCTTACATCTTGGAACCTGTGACTGAGTTCACGGGGAGTCATAAAGCCTCCACTGCTCACACTAGCAGTAGCATCATGTGAGGACTCGGGCAATGCAGCATAATAAAATAATTGTAGAGAAGATGGTGATAAAACACACCTGGTGAAAACTCCGCAGACTTGCACTTGCAGCACGGGCCACGGGACCATGTTGATCTGTCAGGGTTCAAGAGTTCATTTTGATACTGACTACCATCGCGCATCGTAGCCCTAGCCCGGCGTACAAAAGCCTAGTAAATTTTACTAGCAGTACCGGTAGTATAGGGGGTAAAATGGCGTAGATCTACATACGCGAGAGGGAGCGTAATCTACAGTCTTGATCTTGTAAAGTCGTCAAGCGTTTGCCTTAGCACCTGCATAAATCGAATGTGAAATTGGCAATTTTTGATAAATCTCGGACTTCCGTTGAACAGATCTTCCCACATGGCGACCAGTTACATAGATTACCGATGGGCATGCACGTGCACGACGTTTTCAAGTGTTGATGGTGCTGTGTCCGCTGCTGCGAGCTTGGCCGGTGCGCAAATCAAGAGACCTCCTTCTACAGTTCCAGGATCCTCTGCGCATAGTAAACAATGCAAGGCTGCTGCAGCAATACGCTGGCTTCAAGTTCAGCTATTTCAGGGATGCGTCTTCGATGGACGTCGGGTGAAATGCTTCGCGGAGTAGCTACATGTAGCGCTAGGCGATGGTACGATACGTATATGCTACGTAAGACACGCATGGAAATCACAGTTTACTGGAGCGGCGAGAAACCAGCGCAGCAAACAACCCCATGATGCTGCAGCTCAGTATCATGGGCCTGATCGCATCGACGAATTTCTAGCGCAGCTTGTCGCTGGTGCTAACAATTGTTATCGATCTCGGCACTATGTTTCACTGCCTGGCCCAGCTTTGAGATGTCGAGAGAACAAGTCAACCCATCGTAATGAAAAGGTTTATCTACTTCCTCTCGCCGACTGGGGAGCTCAGTTGGCGAAAGGCTCTCCTCCTGGGTCCAGATAACAGCTCCGTAGTCCGAAGACTAAGCCAACCCTAGCGAGGCTGCCGACTGCAATGTGGCTGCTCAGACGTCAAGGATATGGATCGCCAGGGGCTGGGGCAGTGTGTCTCTGCTTGACACTGGCTGTGCTGTACCACTATGCTCTGCCCGCAGAATGTGCAAGGTAAGACTATGGCCCGCTTGAACTCTTCTTGATCCTCATACATGTAGGACCAGGGGTTCAGATTGAGCCAAATACATCAGTTCCACTGTACACTGTTACCCACGTCCTTTCCAACAAGCACAGGACATTGTCAGTAGCTGAGAGGCAGTCATCTCGCCTCAGCATTTACTCCATTGCTCTGGACAAAGTAAAACTAAAGTTCTTCCTCATAATAATAATGATCCTGAGGGAACCACCGATGGCCGTTTCCAACCGTAAAATTGCAGCGGCAGATGCAACGCCTAGCGGCTGGAGCAAAACTGCCTTGTGAAGAATTGGCCAACCTATCCGTAACTAAACCCTTTAGAGTCCAATCCGATTTCGTTGATTTTGACCCGACACGAAAAACGCTTATCTTTGTCCTCACCCTTGCTGCCATTGCGTACCTGAGAGAGAGAAAGAGAGTGTGGGTTTGTGTGTGTGTGTGCGTGTGTGTGTATGTGTGTGTGTGTGTGTGTGTGCGTGTGTGTGTGTGTGTGTGTGTGCGCGTGTGTGTGTGTGTGTGTGTGTGAGAGAGAGAGAGAGAGAGAGAGAGAGAGAGAGAGAGAGAGAGAGAGAGAGAGAGAGAGAGAGAGAGAGAGAGAGAGAGAGAGAGAGAGAGAGAGAGAGAGAGAGAGAGAGAGAGAGAGAGAGAGAGAGAGAGAGAGAGAGAGAGAGAGAGAGAGAAAGGGTACATGTGTAATTTTGTGTATGTGCATGCGTTTGTGTTTTTGTATGTATGTGTATGTATGTGTACTACATATGTGTGTATGTGTGTGTGTGTGTGTGTGTGTGTGTGTGTGTGTGTGTGTGTGTGTGTGTGTGTGAGAGAGAGAGAGAGAGAGAGAGAGAGAGAGAGAGAGAGAGAGAGAGAGAGAGAGAGAGAGAGAGAGAGAGAGAGAGAGAGAGAGAGAGAGAGAGAGATAGTGTACATGTGTGATTTTGTGTATGTGCATGCGTTTGTGTGTTTGTATGTATGTGTATGTATGTGTACTACATATGCTTGTGTATGTGTGTGTGTGTGTGTGTGTGTGTGTGTGTGTGTGTGTGTGTGTGTGTGTGTGTGTGTGTGTGTGTGTGTGTGTGTGTGTGTGTGTGTGTGTGTGTGTGTGTGTGTGTGTGTGTGTGTGTTTGCGTGAGTATGTGTGTGTGTGTGTGTGTGTGTGTGTGTGTGTGTGTGTGTGTGTGTGTGTGTGTGTGTGTGTGTGTGTGTGTTTGCAAAGCCCAACAAGCACGCATGATTGCATTTGCCAAGACTGAGAACAGGATCAAGCAGCTGGTACAGACCGACCAAGAATCGAGCTTTGACATTCTGTGATATTGGGGTAGAGTGAGAATTCGGGTAGTGTGAAACCTTTCCAGGACATGCAGCACTCCATCCAGATGCAGTCTCACGAAGGAAAAAAAACTCGTCAGTAATCCCTGGGGATGCTCAGTGCTGAAGGACATGCCCCAGATTAACCCTAGTAAGCTGCAGTAGATTGGGTGTGGGCTGTACAACAATGTACTGAGAGTACACTCCACATTGGCCACCATTAGAAACGATGCCTGCAGCTGATCCTAGTGCTTCAAGTAGGGGCAAATGGGCTGCAGTCTACTGGAGAACGCATTACAATCACTCCTCTGCCGGACATATACAATTTAGCAGAGGCTTTTTGACCAGTAATTGGTTTTTAGTGACTGTTGAACACTTGTCAATACACAATGCAGTTGCTTGTTCCCATATTAGTATGCCCTCGTTTCCTGATTGCTAGCCCTACTTGGCACTGTCAGGATGTGGGGGGAGGACTGCGGGTGTGTGGGGAGCACTAGAGAGAGAAGAAAACCTGGACTGCATGCCAAGCTTCAATACAATCCTACTTGGGCTGATGGGATTTGTAGCCAATACTTAGCTATGATAATGCAATCCCATAGCAGTTGGTGTTTGGAATCCTGCAGTACAACTGTGGGTTAAGGAGCATGTCCATGTGCACCATTGGACCAATTGTGAATGCCATCATTGACAGGGGGTGTGACCCTCACAGATCGCCTTTCTGGCACTAGCGAGTTAAGACGTCAGATGATTCAGTTCCTGTAGCTTTGGGAGATCAGTAGATCAGACCCATCACCAAATGTGCCCCCTCCCCGCCAGCACCAGAACCACCACCAGCAGCACCACCACAATCGGCACAATCATCGCCACGGATACAGTCATTAGTCGGGTGGATGTTACTGTCCACAGATTATGTCACGAGTATGTGCAACTCTAATCGAATAAGTTTGGACCAAATTCCCATGTGTACCTGTGTGCCAGTAAGCTAGGTGTTTGAGCACCGACCACAGTCTCCCTGGTGCAGTCTCACCAATGCCTCCACTCTCTGGTACAGTTCACTAGACTAGGTCCCGCACATGGGTGCGTCCGCTATGACAAACTGCGCAACCCACTCCGACTCTGGGCGGCTTTTGGTCGCCAGCTGTGGTAGCGATCAGAGTAGCTCCGATTGAATGTGTCATCAAAATGGTGACTCTGTTGGGGAAACTCCCAATGTCTGCTGCTGGTAGCCATACACTGAGGGTGGCCTGATGGTGTTCATTCCACTGTTATACCCAGTAAAACCTGCACCTTGTCTATGCATGTCACCCCTAAAGTTCGTAAATGTGCTACTAGCAACCATATGCATGTCCATGTAGATGTATCCGCTATTCAGTTTTGACTATACTGGAAGCCCCTGTAGAGACCGCTTGATCCAACGCTGCATGTGCTGTGATCGGAACTGGGAAATCGTGATCTGACCTGCGGAGAACATTTCAGCTGCGAGTCAAAATCACCCGTAGCACGATGATCGATTGTACACGCAAGGTTGTCACTTGTCAGACCTGCCCTTTTCTTTCGCCGCTGGGCCCTGGAGTTGGAGCCGAAACAGGTTTTAGGCATTCACGTTGAACTGATTTAACACTGCAGCAGCTTAGTGCAGGGGCAAATAAGCCCTGCGGAGCCATCAACCGCTGCACTGGAACTCGTCATGTTGGTTTAGCCTGCCAATTGTCGTTGATGTTAACATAGTGTCAGTCTGGGGATATCTCCACAGCGCTGGCATCAGTATATTAAGCGACTGGACCGATAGTAAACAAACAGTGCACATGTGTTGTTATCATTAGGTCATCAAAAGTTACCACATCAGCCAGCGAGAGCTTGGGTTGGTTGTGGGAGTGAACATAGGAGAGAAGTATTCACGCAAGTAACTGATATCCTTCTTTTCCGAGCTGGTTGATCGGTTATCGGGATAAGTCTCATCACGGTTGGCTGTTGTGTGAGCAGCATTGGGCTACATGCCTGCTCTGCAGCTATCTCACATTTTATTCGTTTTATACAAAAGAGAAAGACCAAGGAACTACAAGTTACGCTATACTGTCCACTAACACCACCAGTCTTGGTCTTTCTCTTTTGTATAAATTAAACCTTGGCTCTCCATCTGAGTTTATTCATTTTTGTTTGTCTTTGCCTCTGGGTGCAGGTATGGCAGTTTCAAGTGCAAGATCGGCCGCGAGGTCGTGTCCAAGGGCGACTTCAACGATCGCACGTTTGCGCCGTTCGTCTCCCCGCAGCACCGACGCGGCAAGGACCAGTGCGGAGGCAAGTACTTTGACGACCTGGACTGCGTGTTTGAGTTCAGTGCACCGGACCGACACTTGGCCTACGTTGAGTTTGTTGCAATCAACCTGGACCGTGAGTGCAACCATGACTTTCTGGACATTGAGACTAAACACCGGGCCAGTATAGTCTGCAAAGCTCACAACAGAAAGCATGTGTACTATGTTTCTGATGATAACGATATCAAACTGAAGTTCAAGACCAACCGGGAGAACAGCTGCCGTGGATTCGCTGCCTTCTTCAGCTCCTTCCCGGAAAGTAGGTGAACGTGTGTGTGTGGGGGGGGGGGGGAGGGGGTGTTTGTGTGTGTGTGTGTTCTTGTGTGTGTGTGGGGGGGGGGGGGTTGTGTGTGTTTGTCTGTCTGTGTGTCATACTTTCTACTCAAAGTAAACATACTTCTTGACCAAGTACAGTGGCGTCGGACACGGTGCGGTCACTACCGTATTTACCGTATTTACCGTACCCCTTTTTACCTCAGGCACCTCATGACTATACACTGATCTGGACTCTAAATTTCGAAAAATTCCGGCTCAGCCATCCCTCCCCCACTAGTTACTTGTACTTCAGATGGCAGACCGTACCACAGAAAATACCTTCCGGTGCCCCTGAATTGGGATACTTCTGGCTATAACATCTCTTGTGTAACCAATGGTGCTAGTGAAGCTTATATAATTATCAGAGATCCACTCTGATGTTGCCGCCCACACTAGTAGCAAGCACTACCTTCACTGGGGAAGGTGGGGGGGGGGGGGGGGGCACCTTTTCCCCACCCATTTACTGAGGTGTGGTGAGCCCATAAGTGGGATAATTTCCAAGTCCAACCTAGATTTTGTGATTTCAGGGGATGCAGGATGTTGAGCGGTTCAATAGACAATGGAGTCATGTTTCCGAGATTCTTTTGCGATCTCTCCTCTCTCCTGAGGAGACCCATGTGAACTGTTTTTGGCAGTGAGAAATTATAAGTACAAATACAAATCGGTCTGTTTGTTTGTATGTATGGTATGTGTCTGTGTGTATATTTCTGATCGACCTGAAACGGTTGACCAAATATGCGGAACTTTGCTTCTGCGTAGATGAAGTAGGAAAAGAAACCGGTGAGTGCCAGGCGAGAAACTGTGTGATTCGCCTGTCTTGTTCTGTGCAGACAAGCGATGGAGGCGTGCACTAACACCACATGATTATCCGACTGTTAACTCCACTCTCTTCACCGATGACTCTCGTACTTCATCGCGAATCCTGGAAACGGATGAGGAAGGAGCGCCTTTGTTCAGGGAGAAGCGCCGTGCCGGCGAGAAGAAGTCGAGAAAGGGCGGCGTTGATGTGGATGATCTGGTGGATGTGGATGTGAGTAATGCACATGTTCAGTCTCATGCTAACGTTATGCTGAGTGAATACTGGCGGCTATGATCCTCCCCCCCCCCCCCCCTCCCACCCTTTCTTCAACCCACATAGCTCCTCCACCATCTCAACCCCCTCTCAACCTTCACCCCCCCCCCCACCCTTTGAAAGGCACAGAATGGTTGAATCCTTAACATGCAACCTCTGGCGCAGCAAACGCCAAGGATTCTGTCACAGGAATTTGAATTAGGGACACATCTTATTTTCAGTCCCTGCGGGGTCCACCACAGCTAAGTGCTTGCAGTGCCTCTTATCTCTTGTAACCTGTGTGTTCTGTTCAATGAGTAGGAGAAGGAAGACTTTGACCCACTTGGGGCATGCCAAAGTGCCTCATGAAATTTGAACTGTTGACTGGGCGTGGGGTGGGGGTGGGGGAGAGGATGGAAGTGGTGACCTACTGATATTCCTAGTGTGTAGCAAACATTTGATAGAATGTTCAAGAATGTTTAAATCAGACCTGATAATCAGGATCAGAAGAATGCAAAAGAGCAGCCAGGTGGGAGAGGGGGGAGGGGGAGGCACCTACATCACTTCATTCACCCATATGGTCTTCTTGATACTTTTCCAATTTGCTTCCGCATCCACTTCCTCGGCCTCTCATTGATACCCAATCCAACTCCATATATGTATGCATGCTGGTAAATGTGTCACAAGGCCTACACACATTGTTTAAGTTAATGTACTACTCATTTCTGCTGTATCATGTATGTCTTCTGCTATGTTGTATTTGCTCAGACAATGATGGAGAGCTTCAGGCGCTCGGAGGCGAAGCATCTAACCAAGTGCCGCGACCAGGTGCGGAAGAGCGTCTGGGAGGACGACTGCTGCAACATCTGCCAGTTCAAGCAGATTGACAACTGCTTCTGTGAGCGACTGGAGAAGAAGCGTGGCCGACGCTCACTGCGATACCCCCGATCCAACGACAAGAAGGACAAAGATGAGAAAGACAAGGACAAGAAAGATAAGAAGCTGAAGAAGTGTGATTGTCGGCGTGACTGAGCCCTGTGTCCTGAACAATTTCAACCGGCCCAGCACAATAGATCATTGGTGTGACATTAATAACATACTGCCTCCACGATCCACAAGCTATGTCAACGCTCTCTGAGCCAAGGTCCTCAGAGCATGTACGACCATGTACATCGTCTTTTCGTGCATTGCAGACTCGTCTGCACTGTGCCGCGAAATGAAGCCAAATGTCGTGCAGCAATGAAGACTACATTTTTTAAACACCTTCTCTGACCCACAGGCAAAAATGTATGACGTTTAAAAGTAGAGGGTGGAAGGTGATCATGGCAGTTTTCTGTATCAGATTGGAATAGAACAGATGTATTGTGGGCAAATCCAATCCTCGACTAGTAATCTGTAGTGCTGGCTTACACTGCTTGTACATGTAGATGTCTGCTCTGCCACACTGACAGGGCACAACACGCCAATCTTTAGCAACACCACGGAATTTTCAATGTTGATGACTACCTTGACACAGTAGCTGCGTAGACATACATCTGTACATGTACGCTGCTATATATTTTTTATACTTTTATGTACGCTGCCATACTTTTACTGCCATACTTTTTTCGTAGCTGCTATACTTTAGAAATTCTGCCCTCCGAGTGCCTGGTGGACGAGTTTGCCGAGATTTTAGTTCCGCTTGACTTGCATTGTAGAACGATAATTCTTGCCTGACTATCTACTACCATGGTCCGTGGCATGTGCAAAAGGCGCCTTTTCTTCTCTTGGGTATTATCTTAGTCGTGTGCGCTGTTTGACGTCAGATGGCATCTCGCAGTCACCAAAACCACACTACTGTAGCTGCATGCTGACTGACAGTTTCATCACCTTCAAAATCTCTGACACAACCGCCACTCATCCCCTATTCTCCTTTCTTTTTTGATTCATTTGTATAATAAAACACGTCCTTTAGATTAGCCACACGGTCTATCAGTCAGACCTCGCATAACCGCGCACATCATTTTTCCACAAACAAATATCCGGATAGGCGAGGGAACCGGATAATCGAACACACATACTGTATGTATGCATGGCATCTGCTGTAAATTGGTAACCAGCGATTTTCTTCCAGATGGCTAGGGATCCGGATAAACGAGGACCGGAAAAGCGAGGTCTGACTGTATTCTTCAAGCATTTCTGCGGGCACACCCTAACGCGTGTGTGGGTATTTTCCTGTTGGATAATTAGCTCATTCGGATTAAAGAATGTAATCTTATGGATCCACGCACAGGGCAGATCGAACACCACCTTTCCGCTTCCGTGGAACGCCACCACCCCACCATCAATCGTCAGATACAGCTCCTAAACACCGGTGGGGGGGGGGGGGGATAGATCACATCCACCAACCAGAGGCCAATGGATGCATGGTTACTATGGCCACCAAAGTATACAGGAACGAAACGAGGTCGACTCTCTAGTTCCCTTACCTCGTACATGTACTACCAAGAATATACTCTTGGTAGTACCCATTGCCCACACGGATTTAACTCAAACTCGAAGTTTTTGATTGCACATCCTGCGTTAGGCAGAGGCACATTTCATGCATTGATAAGACTATTCATGCTCCGCCCATACTGCCATAGTCCTTCTTGATAAGCCAACTAACAACGTTAGTGGTCAGGAGTGTTGTGTTATACATAACAGAGCGATCAAAATTGACACAACCTACCGTCCATACTAGAGCCGCCTCAGCTAGTGCAGAAGCAGTCTAACTCTTGAGAGCATCTTTTTCTTGTGTGCCATTGCACGCCTGGCATGCTTGCTTGGCTGCCTTGTTTCGGATCCAGCGTACATACATGCTACTTTTCACTTGTCGACATGAACATTTTTTACTCTTCACTACCCATTATGCGAAGAAGAGGCTGGTACGACTTCTGCGATACTTCTGTGAATGGCCAACGGTCCTCAGCGCTTGTTCAGCACCTCCATGAGCGACACTGACTCACGCTGCTACTAGTATTTGGTGTTCAGGAGGTGTTTGTCGCGCTGGAACGAAGCATCTCTGTATGTTTGTATCCCTGGTGATGGTTTGGTCTGGGAAACACTACTCGAAGTATAGTATGAGTATGTGTATATAATGTGTATATAATTATAAGTGGTGCTCTTCAGACAACAATCACACATCTTCCTCAGCCTACTCCAGCTCGACTGATGAGGGGCGAATTCCTCGAAACACTGTGTATTGAGCAGGGAGTGGTGTTTTCTTGCAGGTCTGACGAGTGGAAGGTTCGATGGACTTCTCATGTGCTCTGGATGGCAGTCGCGAGTCAGTCAAGTGAGAATTCAAGTCGGGAGGAAAGGCGCGAGCTCCCATGTAGGGAGCAACACACAATTCTTCACTGACCAAGCTGATTTTGTGCACGCATTGCTTGGCTATCTTGATCCACATCCTGCGTATACAAAGGCATGTACCCCCACCTCGCACCTTCCCTTCTTGTCCTATATCTCGCAGAGTCGCCTTTGTAAGTATCATTGGGTCTAGTTCCCGTTTATTGGGCGACATAACCCAATCAGCCAACCTGATCTGGCGCATGCATGCGCGCACCTCTGGTCGGCGTAGTTTAATGGGCTCCACCACCACACTCCATTATTCACCCCAGTGTCTGGAGATATGTGGATTTTGTAGAGAAAAAAAAAGCACGGAGTGAGAGAAATCCCGTGTCTCTTTCTGCTGTACGCGTTTGGAACAGTCTTCCACCTGATGCGAGAAACATCACGTCCCCCCCCCCCCTCCAGTTCAAGGGTGTGTTGCACGCGTATTGTCTTACTGTAGCATGACAGCAACCCCCCTCCCCTGTCTTGAGTATAGTACTAGTAGTATGTAGTAATCCTGATGCTCTGATACATACCGAGGCTAGCTGTGCTCAGTCTCCGGCTAGCTGTATGCTCAGTATACATTCTTGATCTTATCTTCTTCTTCTTTTTTTCTTTCTTTTTTTTCCTTTCTCTTTTACATTTTACTGCCAGACGTCGTCTCCATATAAGGAGGCAGATATGCCTGTTTGTTGTACGACTTTAAATAAATCCAACCAACCAACCAACCAAATCCGACCGCACCGTGCACTCACAGACCATTCCAGTGGCATGAGAACACCTACATTGTAGCTAGCTTGGCCCTGTGTAGTCCCAGCCCAGCCATGCACCGGTGTGGTTTTCACTTGCGCAGGCCGCGCCACTTATTTCTGTCCCGCCGGATTTCATTAAGTGCGAGTGAAATTATGTTTTGGAAATGGAATTGATTGTTGTAATGTGGATGCGTTCGTGCGTACTGTACATCTATTATGCATGAACATGTGGTTGTCTGACAGTCCTGTCAGTTGTCGTTAGCACCAGATTGCTACTGTGCTGCGAACTCCGCTGTGCAAAGTAATCGTGCACGGAACGTGCCTGCATGCGTATTCTGCAGACTTGAAATTCACATGGATACTTTGACACAGGTACTTTGGCACAATCCGATTGCATCAGTCATGATTTACATTTCGGTGTTATGCATCAGGTCCCGCACCATCTGTGAGTATTGCGTAACCTCCAATGACCAACGCTCTGAGGAAGGTCAGTGCACAGTGCATACCAGCTACACACTGATGGTATCGGCTGGGCTAGTTTCCTTCAAACATTACTTTTGCTCTTGGGTTCAATATCCTTTGGTCTACTGGGTTTGCATTCTTTCATTACATATTTTCACCAATGTTTGAAGTGATCTTGAGGCATCTTGCAGCTTCAACCGTAGAGAGTAGTTGGGTGGACACACCCATTCCCACAGCACTGCAAACCGAACCAATTCCTTTTAGATTTACAATGTACTTGGCAAGTACGTACAACGTATAACATGACGATGGCAATTTTGCCGAAACGTTGCACGTAAAAGGAATTAGTTCGGTTTGCAGTGCTGTGGGAATGGGTGTGTCCACCCAACTGCTCTCTACCAATGTTTGTATTGCATTTCCATTCATTGTGTATACACGTACATGTATTAATTTTTGCCCATAAAGGAGGCTTCCTACACTAACGCTCTGAGTAAAGGACCCAAGCCGCCAGTACTATGTAGTTACTTGTACTTGTACTTCATAGTCTTGCGTCGTCGACTATGCCAGGGCATGACGTCATACAATGGTCATGTAGCACGAGCAAAACGGTAGACAGACAGACAGATAGACAGAAAGACAGACAGGCCGACCGGCAGACAGACAGACAGACAGACAGACAGACAGACAGACAGACAGACACACAGACACACAGACACACAGACACACAGACAGACTCAGTGAGACTCAGTGAGACTCGGTGATGCTGGGAGATAGAGAAAGAGACAGGCAGACAGAGAGACTCGGAGACGGAGAGCCAGGGAGAGGAGAGTGCGCCTTTCCATCTCATCACAAAAGGCTTGCAGTGGTTAACTAATTAGCTTGTTGTGGACGTCCCTCATGGACATTAACGTGCCAATTGACGCAGGCTAAGCTCTCCAGTCCACTGTTGTAAAGATGTAATGGGGTGTACATGTACATGTACATGTACAATGTGTGCGTGCTTTTTACTTTGCACGTGCTGCACGTACGCGTATGTGTTCGTGCTAAACATAATTATTATGTACATGATTGTACTATGATGGAGGGGTTTAGGGCAGTGTGACTAGCCCTTGGTGGACAATGCCAGCAGAAAAATTGGCAGAATTTGGTACTTTTCTGGTATGTCTCATGCATGTTTGCTATGTGCATATACCGGTATATGTAGATATGGAGCAGAAATCAAGGAAGTGCTTACCATAAGGTTTCTATGGTTCTTCAATTTCACTGCTTTTCGAGCAGAATCTGCCTTTTGTCGAGCTTTATGCACCAAGGGCCAGCTGAATGTGCACACTTGGAAGTCATAGTGACAGAGAGCAAACACTCTGCTAATCTCGGAACACGTGAGCATTCATGTTGCCGTTTGCCCGGATGATCCCCCAGAAACATGTGCAGGTGTCAGTCACAGGTAAACAGCTGATTAGAGAGTGGCTTCAGGCCAAGAGACTAGGCATTGATGTGTCACCATTGTGACAAACTTACTTTGTTCGATTGCAAGTGGTACATCATCGCAATTTGCTCGCACTGTCCGACACTCTCCTGCGCACATTCCAGCGAATTCTGTGGCCAGCCACAACTGCATGGAATGTTCAAGCGACTCTCGTCCCGCGACTTCCAGTTCACCAGTCGGTTTTCCTACAGACTCCTATCCTTATCTTCTCAGCGTCCTGGATTCGATCCAATCGTCCATGGTTGACGGCTGAAGCTAGTGTTAGTCGAAAGTGCCCGACTCCTGTGCCTGCGCCCTGTATTATGATCAACATGTCAAGTTAATCATCTCACATGCAGTGCTTTTGCTAGTCTCACCACCACCACCAGCACCAACACATCCACCACCACGCTTGCTCCGATTGCCCGGATATAATTATTAGTTCGTAGTTAGGAAAAGGACCAAGGAACTACAAGTTACGCTATAATGTCCACTAACACCACCAGTTACTTGACAATCAGCTCATGCGATAATATTGCACAAAACTGACCGAAGGTACTGACGTTCTGCAATTAACTGGCTGTCAGCTAGCTCTAGCACATCATTCTTGGGTGCACACTCCAAGGCAACAGCCTTCCAACTGTCTAATGCAATGGTCATGCCAGTATCGTCATCGACATGCATGTACATCCGCCAACGTCCTTCACAGCTGAGACTTTCAGCTTGTGCTTGTCTTGGTTGCACTCACCTCCCCTCCTATGTTATCCTGTAACTTTTTTGTTGTTGGAGTGTGCACCCAAGATGTGCTAGAGCTGATAGCCAGTTAGATGTAGAACGTCAGTACCTTCGGTCACTTTTGTGCCATTTTATCATAGGACCTGATTTTCAAGCAACTGGTGGTGTTAGTGGACATATTATAGCGTAACTTGTAGTTCCGTGGTCCTTTTCTTTACTATAAAAAATTAATCCTTGGCTCTCCATCCGAGTCTATTTCAATGAACTTTCTTTCGCTGCCGGTGTACGTGTGAGCCACGCTTACCAGTAGTCAGTAGAATCTGAATGGTCCTGCTTCAACACCATACACAAACATGTACACATTCACATACATGTACACATACACATACACATACACGCACATGTAGCGGGTAGGCAGTAAACACTACGGGTACCCCGCAAGGAGACCATCGGTCTGTGGGGACTGCCCGAGAGAAATATGAATACATACATACATGTACATATTACAGTACAAATTGTGTTGTTACTATTAAAAGTACTTGCGTTCGGAATTGTGTGTGGTGTGTTTCCATGGTGATCAATGTTACCCAGCAACAATAAAGCCATCATTTCATACACCCGGTTACAGTGCTAGCTACTACCTATCACTAGCTAGTGTGTGGTAGTATGTTTATTTTACGTTGCTGGGAGTGGCAAAGGGTTTCGAGAAGGAAATGCAAATCCATGGGGTGGACAGTTGCTGCACCCGAATTACATTGGATTGCCAGCTCTTAGTGGTGTTGTGTTTTTCAAGTATTCTGTAAGGCTACTTGTTATACCAACATAATGATGCCACTCAGTGTCAGCATGCGATCAGGTTTCAGATCTGCTTAGGGCCCTCCAGCGGCGTCAGGAATAGCGTGGCCAGATGCCAGGGACAGTGGTCTTTCCGTGCCGTCTGGCATAATCTGGAACACGTTGTCCTTCTCTTTATTACAGTTACTAACCTGCTCTCTGTTGTTCTGTTGTTCTAGTGTTTCCAGTGCTCGGTCCGCCCAACTCTCTTGCCAACCTCTTGGAACTACAAATTTGCCACTTGGGGAGGCTTCACAATTGGGAACGCTGTACACGTTTCAGACGGACAACACCGGGAATCGCTGTATGCCCACAACCACTTTTCATAGTACCTGCTCACAAGTCCTGTCCGATTCTGATTCAGTTAACAAAAAATTACAGTTTTCTTAGAGAGTTCCCTACATACATGCAATCGGTATGGTCAGGGTCGTTCTCTAAACCAAGTGTAGTGTGATACCTGTTTAAGATGACTGCTCAGGCAGGCGGCCCCTTCAAGACGTGGTCCTTGTTACCAGATGGTCCCCTTGTCCAGGGTCATTTTACTGGAAGTGTCATCCCTGGCCTTGGTCCTGGGTGCAATAGTCTTCTAAGGCAGGTAGTCGACCGGCTTATCGAAGTGGTCGCCTTGACGGGTTTACTGTTCAGATGTGGAGCTGATTTAACACATGCTTTATCGTTCATTCGACTTCATTGTGATCGGTTTGGCCAGTAGCTCTGACTCTGAGCTCCCCTGACGAGACCTGACAAGGTCGACACTGCTAGCTGTCGGGACTGAGTGGTGTGTGTCTGTTTGTCTTGCGATGCGGAAAATGAGAGGACGTATGGACAGTGGGTTAACATTGGTTTTCGTCTCGATGATGCGAGCATCGGGTTGCTCAATACGAACGGCGATCGCGTGCGGAACCCCACAGCTGAGCTATGCATTCACTCGCCTGCGCCTGACCAGTCCATTGTGCCCGGATCAGGTTGGAGTCACGCGGGCCGGGTCTCCACGTTTACCGCCCTCATGCCGCATTGTGTCCGCGACACCTCCACTCACAACGATGCAGCAGCACTACGCTACTGAACCCGAGGCCAGCCAGCCAAACGTGATTGCAAGCACGTATCAGAGATCACTGGGGGAGCGGCCATGGGGTATGATTTGTATAAGGCGGAAGAGGCGCAAACGACATAGATTACAATAATTTATGGTAAACAAGGTCACGATCCCGGGGCTCAACTGGTTCACATTGTACATGTATCTGTACACGAGCACGTAAAAGAAGTATACAGGCTCAAACATGTACTGTAAAAATGGATGTTCGGTCGAATGTACAACGGCTATAACGTATTTTCTACTTCAAGTAGAAACATTGGAGAATGAGAGCATTGGACCCGGGAATCCTATCTACGTCGTATGCTTTCCCAATCACCAGTCTTCGCCTAAAACGTCGAAGAAGTACGTTATAGAAGAGTTTACTGGGGCACGTTCCTGAGCGATTCTTATCGCAACCTTGCGCATTAGCAGCAGCGTCCTTGATCTCGTCAAGTCTACATCGACCATTACAAGATCAAATCCAGTTTGCAGAAGTGTTATCTTACACAATCAAAACAGAATTTGATCTTGGAATGCACCGCCCAAAGCATCCTGTTGTGGCAATCCGACTCGCAGCAGCCCCCGCCGCGTTGTGCGGTGAAGGCAGATACTGTACTGGTCAGAGCAAGTCCATGGTGAGTGTCTGGGCATGATGTAGTGTACCAATGAAGGCAACTGAGATCCGACCTCGCTCAATAACCAGCCCTAGCCCCCGTGCCTAGGCGTTCCTAGCACCGTGATAAGTGGTCTGCAATAATGTTGCCCTGTTTCATAGAGGCTGTTGGATTTCACTTACATAACACCATGACTAATGTATTGTTCATTGCTATCAGGTTCGGCCTCATTCTCTCTGTGCTGCGCTAATGACTCCACAAAGGACGAAAGAGTTCTGTCCGCAGATTGAGTAACACCATCACTGTATGATATGCATAGGTGTTCCTACAATGCCACTGCCGTCTTTACCCTGTGGCTGTGTGTCGCTAGTCAGCCCACTCCAGCACTGCCTACGCCACCAGCCGCGATGCACCAGCACAATGCTAAATAAAATACAATGTTTCATGCACGCACAATGCAACAGGATTTTTAGAGATCTCTGTTAATCCAGCACCTTTCCTGATCCAGCAGAGTTTATGTGTTCACACAACTTGTGTCTGTTTTGATGTTCCAATAATTATGAGATCGGTTTACAAAATCTTGACATTCTTCGGACATGCACCAAGTTGAGGGAATGGAAAAGGGAAAAAAGAAAATGAAAAAAGGGAAATTATAGGGACAGGTATCAATTCAAACGCACCGTCAGGCATATCCTTGAACACAGCAATCTGACGATCTGTCATGTTCAATTTTTTAAAGCAAGGGACAACACCGATGACTTCGATCCACTTGTCTGGAACGGACATTTGCGAATATGTTGGTACTGTGAAGCCGCGTGACCACCGCGAGGACTTTAGGATCGTTCAAAACACCTATCCAGCATTCAGTGATGTCGAGACCATTATGGTCGGCAGAGCTTGGTAATGTCATGTCCAACCCGCTCCACCATGTCCCTTGGCAGCTGCACGTAATGTGCTGAAAGGTCAACATTGGTCTCCTCAGTGTACTACTGTGCAGAGCGTGCATCTCATAGGAGAAAAAAAGAAGCAGACACGAATGGGTCCCATCCGAGATACGACGACCCCGAATTCTTTAGCAACTGAACGTACGAGATACATGTTGGCCACCCACTGCAGTCAGTTGTTGAATAGTAATACTTCGAGTAATATACATGTACATGTATTGCTGTACATCTTGTATGACTAGACATGCTGAAGTCAATTGGATGTGCCACGGCCAAGATCTTATTCAATTGGATCGAGTGGTGGACACGACTCGAAGACAAACATCTCTTTCATCCCCTTCTGCTGCCACTGCAAAGTTGACACAAGAGGAATTTGATCACAATTGAATGTCCGTACGTGCTATACATGCACAGTGACCGCTTTACCCGCACACTACTCGCTACTACACTACTCGCTACTACACTACTCGCTACTACACTAGTGCAGACGGACACAAGTGGAAATACCTTGATTACAGTCAAGTGCTACAAGAGTCGTCGACGCGTTGCCCCTATGCTCTCCGCAGCACAATATTCAATTTTCTGGCCCCATCTACTTTCATATTCACTTGCCATCTCACCAGGGGGTCGTTATCAGCAAAGACACGTAAGTTATCGGCCTCGGACACAGCTAATCTCGATTGTATTACGCTCTGAGTCTAAGGGCGAATGTGTCCTGTACAGTTTTACTTGTAGCCGGGACTTGCTCCTTATTGCTTCCGTTTCTGCTGGCACTGTATTATCATGCTGCATAGCTTACCCACCTTCTCCCCCCTTACCCTCCACTACTTGCAACGCACCGCAAACATCGTAGGCCGCAGCTTCAAGTGGCCCCTCTCGGACCGTGGAGAAGTAGGGAGTAAGCGGCATGCCAGCACTAGCGTTATGGGCGGTTTATACTCCGCGGATCCACTCACGTAACATCGCCAAGGCCCAGGGTCTGGTTGACAGTATACCAGCAGCGCCTGCAGTCGAACACGTTCCATATTATCAGGGCGTATGTGTGAGCATGCTGATGCTGATGCTGATGCTGATGCTGATGCTGATGCTGATGCTGATGCTGATGCTGATGCTGATGCTGATGCTGATGCTGATGCTGATGCTGATGCTGATGCTGATGCTGATGCTGATGCTGATGCTGATGCTGATGCGCGTGGCTCACAGATACAAAACAGGGCAGAGCGCATGGCATTAATGCCACCATCTATCTCTATGACTCAGAGAACGGGCCTGAGAGATCATTCGCCGAGGCGATACAGGCTATTGCAGGCTGGCATAGTGGCAGCCGGGCGACATTTCTTGGCCAATGCCCTCCTGGGTGCTTGCAGAACCTTCAGGACGCGTTTGCAGTCAGTCAAGCAAAGAAATCTCTCTTCACTGTGGACATTACCTGGTCGCCACCAAGCCCCAGCAACTGTTTCACGGGGATTAATCCGCTCAAACGTCCTTTTGCTCACGGACTCCAGCAACGGAAACGCAATACGTATTCGGATTAGAAGAGTGGAAGGTTCCGAAGTAGAAGCCGTGATATTCCTAGGTGCCGTCTGCTGAACGCTTCCCCCGATTCCTGGCCAGCGAAGGCATTCAGCTACCAATCCCCGTAGCCTGTGTATCCCAGGAGGAGTTCAGGGCGAAGAGCCAGATCAGATCAACACTATCACAGACAGAGTATTGTTATTCTCCCGATGGGCAGGCGTACTTGTCGGATGAATAGGCGAGTCGGGATCATGTCGTCGACGCGAAGCTGCCGGTTATCAGCTGTGTTGGTACTGCTTGTCCTCTCAGCCTGTGCAGTGCGGGAGTCAGAATCCGGAACGTAAGTAGAACATTTGGTTTTCAATAAACAAATGCCTTGCGATGTGGAATGGGGGGTTGAAGTGGGGGGTTAACTGCTCCCTTGTTAACACCTCAAATTCGCTGCCAAGCAATACAAACATCTCCTATTGAAGTATAAATGCAAACCGAGGCAGGTAGCCGGGATATCATCCTAAGCTGGACCACGTATAGTGCAACATTCCTGATGGTGATTGATGAGCTAGACCCTGGTAAAGCCTTGAAGCCGATTTCCCATCAGGACTTTGAGAACCCTATGGCCAGAGACCGAGAGTGAGAGCGGGTGTCATGTTATTCTCACGAGCCACCCCTCATACCTGTACACAGTACAGTAGGTGAGAATAGTAGAGCCTTTTCATGGATTGGCATGATCACTAGCTCTAAGTACCTTCGATGAAACTGGCTGTGGGTTCGAGCCAGCACGATCAGTAACGGTTTTCAGCTATATCACGCTGTAGGTTCACGCACTTGGTATTATACTGGGGCTGTTTGTGTCTTTGACAGTGGTACTACAATGTGAACATGATGGTATTGACAAGGGATACAGTACATGTACATGTACAGTGGGGGATCAGAGCTACTAGTAATCGTAAAGATCCACCACTCCCGTAGCTCCAGCTTGAAACTCATACCTTCCCATTCTCCCCAACACCGACGCCTAAAGCCGAATGTGCTATAGCAGTGGATCTACTGCAGCATAAACCCGGGGAGCTAACAGTAGCGAAAAGGTTTCGGTTAGTTTTGTTCCTCGATGGTCGGGCGTTGGTTGCTACTTCAAGTATTTGCATAATATATACAGAACGTAGAGGAGATCGCGTCCCAGTTGGCCTCCCAGTGCATCACTGATTCGTAAACTCTACTGGAGATCCGTGCACTCGAATGTTGGAATGCCATGCATTGTCGACTGCCATTATCATTTTGCCTGGTGTCGCAGGCGAACTTTGACGCGGAAGTGCGTCCGGAGCGCAATCATTTCAGAAGTCGCGCCACTTCCTCGCGGTCCTATTGTCACTCTGCACAGGCGACGATGACATGTACCCGTCGACCGGCCGTCTGCTGTTTGGTGAATACATGAAGTAGATTGTGATCGTGTGAATCATAACGTTAGTCGTAACCCTGCATGATGTGCTTGCTCGAGGCGAGCTGTCGGGTCAATAGTGATGTTCACAGCTATTCGACGATACCGTAGTGCGCCCCAGATGCCTACGTGCACGGTGCCTCCGGCGAACAGTCACATTTTGTTAAAATATTTGTGGCCCGGCGAGGAAACCAAGTACTCCACAGGCACTGTTTATCGTGGTGCACATCATGGGGTGCTGTGGTACTTTCCATTGTGTATGGTGTTGTCATGCTGGTGGTTAAAAGGCCCGTTTATTCCTCGCTAGATTGATGATTAGGATCTCAGGTAGAGTGATACAAGTTCCATTGTCAGCGACTATCGGTATTCTGGAGTGGCAGCCGGTCGATCGTGTCATGTTCTAGCTCTCTGTGTGCTGGTAACAGTTCGCCGCAGTAGTGTCATGCGTGGCCCACTCCAACAAGGCAAGGACTCCCCGCGTCGCTGTAATGTTCTTGAGAGGGTTGGAGCCGCGTGTGCATACGGAGTCTGGACTACGTGGAACGCTTCGAGTATTCTTTTGGACTTTCCTGTTCCGCACTGTTTGCCAATACGTATTGGCATTTGGGACGGCAGCAGAAATTGTGGCATTCTCCAGCGACAAACAGAGGGAAGACGGAAGTTGCAATCAGGAGCAATTTGCCTGATAGGTCCACAGAGCAATAATCGATTATTTTAGTCTTCAAGAAGATGTGATGTGATAAAGCTCTGCAGTGCAATGCTGTCTGGATAGTTGGGTCGGGCCGCATTCAGCACGTTCGTCCGTTGGCAGCGTCCCTCTCTGCACAGTGTGTTCACGTACACGTTACGTTACATGTTAACGCCTACTGACGGCATACTTTTGTTTACGATTATGCACAAACCCAACTCGGTGACCAAGTACATGTATGTATACATGGAATTCAGTGGAAGACAAGACTGAAAAAAACACCGCGGACAGCGGACAGACGGCTAATGAGATGGGCGGGATCCGTTCTTGTATGATGGGGATAGGACCTTTCAAAGCGGTAAAGTCACGTGGTACGCTTGCATTGACCTACACAAGGCAGCAATTGCGCAAGTTAGTTGAGGTGCCTTGTCGCGGGGAAGCCATAGACCACGTGATCGTGATCGCCCACTGTAGTCTGAACACAGACCTCTAGCCCAGCTCTATGTACGTTTGGGTACGTGAGCACCAGTTTTATCTCGACGTAATCCCGGCGGGGGGGGGGGGGGCAAGGTGTCCCTTCCACTATGCACACCGTGCATGCACGGGTAAAGACGGCAAAGGATTCTGCGAAGTACAAGACAAGTAGTTGTTGTGTACCTTTTCGACCGTATGGGATTCAGCCGTGAACGAGTACTAATACATGGATATGCTCTCCCCACTCCTTGCTTATGCCAGTCTCCAAGGGATTAGATAGCCAGACAGCATAACTGCACCATTTCACATCTGCCGTGTTGCCTCTGGGAATCTTATCCAGTTTCATGTATTTCCGTTTGCCGGACGCGTTGATCATCAGATTAAGATTGGGAGAATGTGGTGCGCTAGCCGTCTAGTGTAAACTGGTGTGTTTCTTATGTCCACACAAGTCGCGTGTTGACACCAGAATACGGACGAATTGAGCAGGCTTGCTGTGAAATCGCTTGGGCAGCCCGCTGCGGAAAGGTTCATTTCAAAGTAAAACTCCACGGCCTTATAAAAGTGTCTCCCCTAACACATGAGTCGTGAAAATATGACTTTAAAAGGATCCCCCAAGAGGAAAGGGTAGCCGTTTGGTCCCAATGGCATTGTACCTTTGCTTTCGGCTGGCAAACATTGACAACTGGAGGCTTAGACTAAAGGCACAGTTTGGCCCCACGTTCCCCTTTCGCATTCCCTGTACTAACGTTATATTCCTGGTGCATACACCAATCAGAGATTCCCTGGAGATCCCCTCAATAGGAGTTTGGGGAATCCTGAAATACAGATTACTATAGAAGGCTAATACTCGTCAGCTCTAACAGCATGGATGGAAACCTTAGGATTCCGAACTAGTGTTTATCAGGCAGTTGTGAGACAGTGTTACAGGACTGGAGCCACGTCCACTCCAGTTATGAGCGGCAACTGTTAGTCTCTCGCCGAGAATTGCACAATAATGTCACGTACTGCTTTTCGTGCGAGGGGAGCGAGTGTAATAATTATCACGATTTCCTTGTGTACAGGTATGTATGTGCGTGCGTGTGTCGTGTGTTTGGGGGAGAGGGTTGGATCCATGCAAAGTTGTGGGAGCCAAACCCGCCAAATGTGCAGATGGGAACGAAAGTAAAGCCAGAGAAGGGGGTAATATCGAGAGAATATAGCAAAACAGGAGGTATTCCGAAGTGCCAGATAATACATTCAATTTGATAGCAAAGCGGAATTCAATTTGTATGGTCCCAGCAGAAAAGGCTAGCAACGAGTATCTTGGCAAAAGCTATGCGATCGGTACGGGTAGGACTTGCTACTTCACTGCCTGAGTGTCATGTTTACTATCTGCTTCATAAGAATTCTTATGACGTTCTTCAATGTACAACATACCGCGTTGCAATCTTTGCGTTTATCACTTTGTCTCATTGACAGTTATAATCTAGATGTCACGTCGTGTTTCCGCTAATTTCATTCATACAACATGTCACCATCCACAATCAACCCCAATCCTTTGTCCTCTAACGAAATAATGGCAAACCCCAGGTTTATTCAGGAGAGGATGTTATAGAATGATGTGCTCAGACCAAGTAGCGCTGGAGGTTTCTAACGAGATTGCCTTGAGCTGCTGGAATCATTTAGCGCCTAGGGGCCATTAGCGAACAGCGGGGGTGCAGGAAGTGGACAGTCAGCCGACCTAAAATGGGCATATTTCTAGACCAAACGAGAAGAGGATCTGGACCCCTGCCAAGACATTTTTCTTATCAAAATTAACCCTAATAATATGGAGTGCATTAATGGCACTAGCTTCAGCGTTCACTGGGAAAGCCAAAGTCTCAAACGGCGCCTTGCGTATTTATACAATGCCGAGTGTACTGCAAGTTTTTTTGTGCAGTAAAATCCGACCGTGAGAGTCATGAAACTTTCTCCCAGCAGGCAGCACCACTGAGTTTACATCTCCGTGTTCTCAGGTCATAGGCACAGGGCTGCACAGCTCAAGGCACCGCGCACACTTGATTTGCACGATCAGGGCAGTACTGTGGATTGAACTGTACCTGAATGATTCCAGCGTGATGATTGCATAGCATGAAGTACAGAGTTGCAAAACACCAGCCTTGCGCCTTGTATCGTTGTTCTGTGAGTGATTCTAGCCTCTATTACTTTTCTAGGTGGGAAGCAAACAGAACTGCTACTTTGCGCAACGAGCACAACACTGGTTGCGAACAGTTGCAATGTCAACCGTTTTGCAAGAAAATTTGTTGCAACTTATCGGCCACTACCTGTGCTAGTACCACGACGCCTTACCAGCGTTGATCGAACCTCATTAACACACCAATGATTACTCTACTATACGTCAAAATTAGTATCACACTGTATGATGCAGTATTGGAGTCTTCTGCATCATTGATGAGACTTGCCTCAAAACTGTCATTCTCAGCTGGTTAGGACTGAGGCGAAATATCTAAACAAATGGTTCAGAAGATACCGTGGTGCTGCCCCTCGGCTCTCACTCACAGAGCTTTGTCGGAGTAAAACGTTTTTGTGAAAGTTTTACTTCTTTAAAAGTTACAGAAATGCATCTCGCCCGTCGAGAGGGTTTCTATATTCAGAAGAGGTATGTTAAAGATGTGAAATGAGCACGAAAAAGGCTGAAACTGTGTCTTGCCAGCAATTCTGAATGTTCCGTACTCCACTTACTTGCAAGTACAGTGAAACCTGTCTAAGGCGACCTCTCAAGGGACCTTCGAAACGTGGTGGTCGCTATGTAAAGGTGGTCTTCTTATCCAGGATCATTTGACTGGAGATAGCATCCCTTGGTTCTGGTTGTAGTGGTCCCCTGGGACAGGTGGTCGCCTTGACAGGTTTACTATACAAGTGTATCTTTCTTCCTCGTCTGTGTATTGTGTTGCAGGTTTGGAGAGTGGACCTGTTCTGCAGGTACCACTGTTGTGTCCAGTGGTGATTTCGTGGACTCCGAGTTTGCGCCGTTCGTCTCGCCGGAGGTGACCACCGGCCCCACGGCGTGTCAGAACAAATACCACGCGGATCTGGACTGTACGTACGAGTTCCGAGCGCCGGCCAATCATATCGCCGTCATAGAGTTCACCGCGGTCACCCTGGACTCGGAGTGCTCGGAGGACTTCATCGACATCGACCTGCAGGACGGCATTCGACGCTTGTGCGGCGCGGCTGGTGCCACCTGGGACATCGCCGACGGCGACACAATCACCATGACGTTCACGACCAGTGCGGAAAACCAGTGCTCGGGTTTTGCGGGATTCTTCAGCTCCTTCCTCGATCGTAAGTCCTTGACTACTTGTGTTTTAAGTATACTGACGTACCGGTACACCGTGAAGAGTCCATAACCCCCCCCCCCCCTCTCCCCGCCCCCCAAGAGGGGGTATTAGCTCCTGCTACTATAATAAAGTAGCTACATAGAATTACCAGTTGAAAGGAAAAACATGTGTGAGTTGTTTATGAAATATGTTCCCGACGAGTGCAATTGGCCGCATGTGCATGTGTTTCAGAAAAGGACAAAAAAAAAAAAAAAAACATGCATTGGCCGGGAATCGAACCCGGGCCCCCCGCGTGGCAGGCGAGGATTCTACCACTGAACCACCAATGCTTGGATGGAAACTAAAGGTTGGTTTACAATGGCATCTTTTGCGACGCGACTTGGGACACTTGCAACAAAAAAATGCCTTTTGCGAGCTGGCGCGTGCACTCGCAAGGTACTTGTCGCAGAAGTTGAAGAAAGTTCAACTTTTGCAAGGTGCAACGCGCAAAATAATCGACATACACAAATGGGGTACAGCTTCTACTCTGGGTACACGCGTGCAGTGCGCATGCATAGGGCATGCCCTGCAGAGGAATGGTGGTATTGTGAATCGGCCTTTACTCAGGGGGGGGGGGGGGGGGGTACTCTCTGGTCCAAACCTGATTGGCACCAGGTACTGTCATGCTCCGTAGTTGCTAAGTTATCCCGTTGGCAAGGGAATTCTTCGCAGCCGTAACCAAAGACCTCCTTGGCGAATGATTACTTCGAGATGATATTTCCCTCGCTCAAGGCACGTACTGTACTGCCGACTTATAACTGGCAGAAACAAAGCTGAAGAGTCCCACTGGTATAGCGCTATAAACGCCATACAACGATAGGGGTTGAAACAGTATAATAAGAGTGAAAGAAAATCAGGCTAAACAACAAGTAGACATAGTACATTCCCTTTTCCATTCTCTCAACCAATGAATACCGTAGTATTTGATGCGTTGGGGCTCCGCGCATACTTGTTTGTGCATGCAGTGTGTGGTCACAGTCAGGGCTGCGTCCCACCAGCTTGTGTAGTATCACAGGAAGCGTGAGTTTCAAAGTCTGAAGAAAATGTTGAAGGGTTTCTGCTTTGACCACAGGTACACCATAGCTCAGTGGTTAGTGCATCGCTAGCGTCACACAAAGGTCCCTGGTTCCAGTCCTGGTGGTGACAGTCAATTTTTCCCTTTTCCATTCCCTCAACTAATGAACACATGTATAGTAGTACATAAGTACTTGATTGATGTGTGTGTGTGTATGTGTGTGTGTGTGTGTGTGTGTGTGTATGTGTGTGTATGTGTGTATATGTGTGTGTATGTGTATGTGTGTGCGTATGCGTATGTGTGTGTGTGTGTGTGTATGCATGTGTGTATGCATGTGTGTGTGTTCAGCTGCAGCAAAGAAGCGCAGACGTAGAAGTGTACCTGAGTCACCGCAGTTGAAGACATTGACCTCAGTGGATGTTCCCAAGCTGCGCGGCCCCAGGAGAACTGAGTACCGCTATTCTCGGGATGTCTTACAGGTAAAGATCAGGCACTTTAGAGATGTTCTGCTCTATGCTTTAAAGAGAACGCGACACGAAGAATCCCTGGATCACTCGTCACGTTCCAGTAACGTATGATATGCCTGTTCTGCTCTACGCTTGCTCACACGGAGAAATCATGTGGAAAGTGTATTGGGAAGTAACTACCGTTCCCAATTCAGCAGTTTGCTCAGAAATCAGAATGGCATGCAACAGATCCATATGCATTTTCTCTAAGTGTGCCACCACCACCACCACCATAGAGAACTTCATCTCCCTGTAATGGTCCATACCCAAAACACACGAAGCCGTAGACTCTAACCCAGACACCTGTCCTCTACACGAATTCTCTATGTGAACATAGAGCAGAGTCTCTATCATCATGGCAAGAGTACATACCCCCCCCCCCCCCCCAGAGTGTGCAATGCCTGGTCCAGCTCTGCATAGGCCTTATCAGGGTCTTGGTCGAGCGTAATCGGATCTTTGCGTCTTAAAACCGTACACACCTGAGGGGAACCCGGGGAGTCGCGGGTACACTCTGATCAAAAACAACGATGCTCTGCCTCGAGAACGGGCTTGCACTGGTGTGGAGTGTACGCATGACATCATAAGATCCGATTACGCTCGGCCAAGACCCTATGCAGAGCTGGATGAGGTGTTGCACACTCTGGGGGGGGGGGGGGGGGGAGGGGGGGGAGTTATGTACTCTTGGTCATGGTGTTTGATAAAGATTGAAGTAAAAGAAAATACCAGACCGTACCATATACCGCGGTGGAGATGCTCTATTCAGAAGAAAATCAAGTCGGACTTTAAAAGACAGAACAAAAAATGCATTGGCCGGGAATCGAACCCGGGCCCCCCGCGTGGCAGGCGAGGATTCTACCACTGAACCACCAATGCTTGTATGGAGGTTTTAAAACTCTTGCGGATGATCACCTTGACCACATGTGAGGTGAGCTCGCTTTCCAAATTGTGAGGAAATGTTTTCCACCCTAGAGAACGTGTGTGTAGCTCAGGGAGTTGTACCCAGACCGTTTGGGTATAACTCTCTGGTGTGGATGGATGAGGGAGATCGACAAGAGCAGAGTACGAGGCATCAGCATAGGCTTTGTATGTGTCTGTCAATTTCACTGCTTTTCGAGCCAGCGAATCTGACAACTTTCTAGTATTATCCGTCAAGGCCTATGATGAGTCACACACCTGATTTTGGAAGGAAATGTAGTTATGCTTGTAAATTGACAAACAACATAATTATGTCCACCATCTTTCTCTGTCTGCATGCGTGTGTGTGTATGTGTGGGTGTGGGTGTACGTGTTTGTGTGTGTTCACGTGTGTATGTGTATGTGTGTGTGTGTGTGTGTGTATGTGTGCATGTGTATGTGTGTATGTGTATGTGTGTATGTGTATGTGTGTATGTATCACAGTATCTGCTAACTGTCTACCAGAAGCACCATGCTAGGCACCTGCAGGAGTGCAGAGAGATGATGCAGGAGATCTGGGAGCATGATCACTGTAGCATCTGCACATCAGAACATGTCAATCAATGCTACTGCATAGGCGATGTCGATGAGGAGGGCAAGGCGTATGATATTCAGGACGCTGACTTGGACTTTGAAGTACAAGGCTACACGGGCCGAAGACGACGGCGTAGGGGACACATTTTGGAGAGCAAGATGCTTTCGGCGCCGCTGAGCCGGCACAGACGGAGCGATCCGTGCGACTGCCGGCCATAATGACTTCGGGTATGACGTCATATCTACAAAATGACCTCGAGCATGACGTCATAGCCATGATGACATCGGGGCTGACATCGGGTATGACGTCATACCCACGATGACCTGCTCCGCATGCCTGTGGCTATGCGGTCGTCACGGCAACCATGTATCCATGGTGACCTCCGTTGACATGGATTTTCGCCCAGGCAGTGCATGCCCATGGTAGCGAGCCAAGCTATGGCGGACCTTGTCGAAGACACTGACTACTAGTCCTAACTGGCGTGCAGTGAACAGACACAGCCAGCAGTCAATGCACCACGCACCAGCGGATACTCAAGTACACGGTGGAGACCGGATGAACTGCTTTCATCAGCTGTTGACCCAGGGGTGAGGCAGGAACTGCACTGCACGAGAATCCCACCCACCAGGCAATAACGTTACAAGAATTCGATGTGGAGAGAGACACGTTTACAAATAATTATATCACTTTCAGTCACCACCCTTGCCGATAGGACACCACCACCAATTTTTTAACCAGATGTTACGCAATCTTGAACAGTGAGCCAGAAGTTTTCTTTTCTTTAATTAGCCTTTGTCTTGATCTCTTGAAATTGTCAGCTTTTAACTGTAATGTTTGAGGTAATCAGCCACATAAACTTCCTATCCACATTAATCTCTAAACTTACAATCCGCATGGCGTATCATGCAGTTTGTGGGGCAAAGAATTCACATCTGAAATCAGTGAACTCAGAACACAACGGCATGCTCCGTTCTAAACCAGAGACTAATCTCTAGAGTAAGAAATTGCGTAAACGTACTACTAGTAAACAGTAAACATTGGGTTGTATGTTGTTGATGCTTCATAAAATGTGTTATTTTGCCCGCGTACAAGGGGCTCTAATTCAGTCCATGGGGAAAACAAGTCATGAATGGGTCACCATGGCATGCTGCGCAAATAAAACAAAAAAACACTAGTGATTCAGTAGGTAGTGAACACTGTAGTTTCAGCACCCCTTCAGGACATGTATAATTAGCACAGTTGAATGTCTTTATGCTACATGTTCATGACTTGTATTGAAGATACATTTTAACGTCTGCTAGTTACAGTAGTAGCAGTAGTACTGCCACCTCACTTTCGAGGCACAATGTTCTGAGTGTAACTTGTAATGACTAGCCCCTGCCATAAGCTCCGGGATATTTTATTCATCTTGTAATCATCAACTCAACATTGTGTGTTTGTAGGAAATCTATGTGGACAACTCGATGTCCAACATATTCATGCTAATTTAGACTACGGAAGGTTGTTGTATAGACCTTATTTCGTACTCAAACAAATTAAATTAATCCGCCCTCCCCCCCCCCCCCCCCCCCCAAAACCATTAGTATCACCATAGTTGTGTATAAGTTTCATCTCAATGATTTTAACAATAAGAAATTGTTGTTGTCGTCGTCATCGGCGTTGTTGTTGTTCTTGTTGTTATTGTTCTTGTTTGAAATGTTTTATTCTCACGATGGCCTGTGGCCAATAAGAGAAGAAGAAATGCAGGCACGGGGATCGGATAAAGAGAAATCAAAGCTACTTGCTGAAATAGTAGCAATCATGGTCATAAAGAGTCTATCACGCAGACTGGGAACAATGGGACTATAGATATGCTGAGCAATCAGTGAGCACTGAGCAGGCACTGATGTACATGCTGAAGAGACAACTAGAGGTTTAACCGTTAGGATGTTTGCTTTGATATCGTCTGGGATTGATTTGCGGGAGGCTGAGTGGGATGGTATTGAAGAGATCAAGGGAAGTATAGATGGGGGAGTCTCTTAGCCGGATTGTGCGTGTTGTGGGTAGCTCAAAGGTTCGGGGGAGCCTGAGCGTCCAAACTTTACAGTGGGTTCTATTCGGGGTAGGAGA